>NC_024320.1:3792079-3806114 GCF_000523025.1 Cynoglossus semilaevis
TAAAAGGTAGTTTTTATGGCGCGGAAGAGCTTACTGTGAACCGTCTGCTCAACTGGACTGATTTGCCTTGCCATTGTACATCCTAAAACACTGTTGCTCGTTTCTCTGGTAGTTTTAATCCAGAAAAGTTTTTTTTCTTTTGCTACAAAACCAAAGCATGTAACAAAAAGGGGTAAAAGCCACTGCTGCACTTTTTTCTGCCTGAAAATGAAAACAGTTTTCGAACCAAGTTTCGAAGTATGTGCCAAATAGCTAACTTTTGGCCGTTACTCAGTTAACGGAAATCGGAAATGCGCTGAAACTATATGTGTAATCTTGATAAGTTCCTGATCCCGCAGTTTTCACATGTTTTTTTTTTAATTAACTAATTCACTTTTCCCTTCGTCCCTCTGTTTTCAGTGGGAGTTCCAGGTGGGTACATGTGAGGGCATAGAAATAGGCGACCATCTGTGGGTTTCACGCTACCTGCTCCACCGTGTGTGCGAAGACTTTGGTGTCGTAGCCTCATTGGACCCCAAACCACTGAAGGAGTGGAACGGCGCTGGATGCCACACCAATGTCAGCACCAAGCAGATGAGGGAGGAAGGAGGACTTCAGTGAGTGGAAATAATTAAGTGCTATAATATCTTATCTAACATCTCATGGCAGCATAAGTTTTCTTTTTTATTATTATATTGTTTGGGAAATCTGTATCAAACATGTAGCTCTTCGTATTACTGAGTGCCCTTTACAGCAAGTAGCTATCAGTTTGAGAAAGGTTGGTGACCCCTGCTGAATTACACTAATCACCAATGATTACTGTGTGCTATGATATGATCAATGGACTTAAGTGTGACACGGTATTCTTGCTGTTGTTTCCAGCTGTAAGATGTAGTCTAACGCTTTTCCTAACTGTGTTGACTGGACACCTCGTGATGCATTTCGATTTGGGTTGACACAGTTCTTCATGATCCCCTCTGTCTCTCCTCCTGACAGCCATATCAATCTGGCCATTGACAAACTAAAGAAGAAACACAGCGATCACATCCGTGTGTATGATCCCGCCGGCGGTGACGACAACAAGAGGCGTCTCACCGGACGTCATGAGACCTCCAGCATCCACACCTTCTCCTCAGCAGTGGCCGACCGAGGCTGCAGCATCAGAATCCCCCGCCAGGTGGGTGAAGAAGGCAAGGGCTACTTCGAAGACCGGCGTCCTGCATCCAACTGCGACCCCTACATGGTGATCAAGGCCATCGCTTGCACCTGCCTACTGGATTCAGACAAAGGTGAACAGGAAAATTAGAAGAGAGCTGTAGCAGCCCTGCAGCTGTGTCTGCAATATATTTCTTCCTGTACATCACTGTGTGAGCTCCTCTGAGCTGGATACTTGTCTGTGATAGATAGCAAATGTAGATTTGTGTGGAGAAACAATTAAAGTGTAATTTGTCAAACTAAGGCTGTTGGATATGAGTTGGACTGCCACAATCTGCCTACCTGGTTCCCAGTACAAGAATCAGTTTTCCAGAGATGGAAAATGTATGACATGATAATAAAATACATATATAACAAAACAAAAAAAAAACCTTGGTTAAATCTTGGCAACAGCAACAGCAGTCTGACGAAGAACACACAACGAAGCAGTCTTTTTTTTTTTTTTCAGATATGCATGCTTTTACCCTTTTGTCCAGCAGATGGAGTCAAAATTAAAGTAAAAGGTTGCTCCTTCTCTCCAAGAACAGAATCACAAATGCTTGTTACCAAGTAAATCAGGGTTATCTATATATATCAAATATTTGCTTCACAAAGTAAAATATCAGTATTATATACCCACTCCTTAATGTATCTACACATATATTCTAAACTTATTGTCCCTGAAGATGTCCCTGATTCCATCTTGAAAAGTCCTGTGACAGAGGATGAGCGAAGCCTAAGGCAGTGAACTCATCAATGGGCTGTCACTCTGACTTCACTGATGTCAGCGTGAACACATCCAACATAAGGTGGAAGAGTGAACATGGAGTGTCATCCTCTTGCTTCCTGTCACGTGATGCTCATGCTGTGTTGAACTCACTGGTCTACAACTCTCCACCTGTGCTAAGCCCGCAGTGCTCTACCCCAATATCATGACATCAACACTTCATGACATCATCGGATCTTTCAAAGCAGCTGTGGTTTTGGTACCAAAGTGAGTGGGGTTACCATGGATACAGTCAGATTGTCTCTAGACAACCATGGTGTTTGTCTGTTGTCATGGAAACATATCTTTTCCTGTTGAGATGAGGACAAGCAATGTCTCCCTCCCTCTTTTCCTGCCTCTCATTTTCACCTCTCTCCCCACTTTGTTCTCCCTTTCTTGCATGATGCCCCAATGCTTTTCCCCTCCTTCATTTCTTCCAACCTTTCTCAATTAACTATTCCTCACATCCCCCCCTGTTTTTCCTCTATTCTTGGTTATCTATGTCCTTCTTCCTAGCTCTCTCTATCTTTAGTTATCTCGGTCTTTCTTTTTTCTCTGCCTTTTCTCACTCTTCCTCCACATCTCTCTATTTCTTTTTTCTATAAAACAAAACTGTTCTGATCTATCTGGAGCACAGTTGAGATTTTCACTTTAGCTGCAAAATTGAAAAGGACACACTTTAACCAACAGGAAATGAGTTAAAAAGAGGTAGAGGAAAGAGAGGAAGTGTTAGGAGGCAGTAATAAGGTTACAGACTAACTGCCTTCCAACAGACAGAACTACTGACAGGAAGTTCTTCCAGACACAGGAGGAGTGTCTGCTGTTAGCTAATGTAGTGGATACAGAACTGGTCATAGAAAGAAAAGCCCGAGCCTCTCAGTGTGGGTTTGGCATTGATGGATGTTGTGATAAATTACACACCGTGTCTGTGTTTGTGTTCACTCACAGTGGAAAGTCTGAGCCGAACACAGATAAACACTGTTATAAAAAGTCTAATCTTGCCAAGACTTCAATATTCCCAACATGGAAACCATGAGGTAAGGACATGACAGTGCAAAATAAAATAGTTTAACAAGTACAGATTGTGTATTGCAAGTAACATGAGGGGTGGACGAACTTTAATATGTTGAAAATTTGACTGAGAGGCCAGTTCATTATTGGTCGGATGTAAATGGTTCTATGGTGTCATGGTTAGCACTGTGGACTCCCACGATGTGAGTTCAAAATTGGTTGAACCTGATTTATTTCTGTAATTTCCCAGCCCAAATCAGTAAAGTACATCTACCTTGAACATTGTGTGAAATAACTTAAATACAATTTACAAGAACAAACCCAAACTTTCAAAGATAATTTTGCACCTTTGATGTCTTCCGCCATCTAGTGCAATCAACAGAAATGACAGGTTGTGATAAATGAAACGGAAAGATTGACATCAGTCTTTACCATACCTTGTACCAGTGCTTAGTGATCCAGATTAGAAAGCTCAGCGGGCTGTATCTGGTCCACAGGCCATATTTTTTAATTTGCCACAAATGGAACAACTTTGTCTTTGTGAGGTGCTGTAGAAACATGGCTGACAAGATGGATCTGCCTTAGAAGCCCAAACGAGCTACAGCGACCTTACCTAACATACTAGAAAATGTCATATTTTTTATTTGCCAGAAAAGGAATAACTTTGTCTTTGTGAGATGCTGTAGAAACATGGCTGACAAGATGGCAACATTTGTAGAAGATGGTCCTTTAATCAGATTAAACCAAATACAGGACTTCTTATTCATTCATGGTAGTCCCCTTTTGGGACCATTGTAGGTATAGATGTTGATTGTTAACCCTCCATCTTAATCAGGGACACTTGCTTTTTTGGTTCACATTAAGCCATATATTTAGCTAACTGTTGGCTATCTTATTTTACCATTTATTTTCAATAATATTTGATCTTTACATATAACAGTGATACGTTCTTAACAGGAAAAAACTACTTTTCTACTTTTTAAATGTATTATTTATTATTGCTCCTGCTAGTTTGTGGTAATAACTAGCCTTTCCTAATTATGTTCTGAATTGTAGTTATTTTTCTAACTTATAGCAATGTTTTTGACTTGTAGGAGCAGTAGTAGTAGTAGCATTAGATGTAATAGCTGTAGAAGTAGTTTTACATCCAGTTATTTTTTAAAGTAGTAAATAATAGCAACGGCTGTTATAGTACTGGTATTGGTAGTTGTTTTATCGTTTGTTGTAGCGTTATTATCAGTGGTTGTAATAATATCTGCAGCTTAAATACAAGCCTAGTTGTATTTGTAGAAATAGTAGTCATGGTGTTTGTAGTTTATACAGTAGAAATATCACAACTACTACAGTAGTAGCTGTCGTAGTACTGTACACTATTAGCATTGTAAGTGCAGTTCTGTCCCATGTTCCATGTAGTCATTGTTTACGGCCCTGGTGACGTCACTATTCTCCATGGGCTCGTGCAGCAGGTGAGAGCAGTAGTTTCGCCTGTTCGCTCTCAGACACAGAGCGGCGGAGGAGCTGTGAGGAGCGGTAGGAACGGCTGCAGTTACTGGAAGGAATCATGGGGAAAATACAAGAATTCGATATCACTCTTTACAACAACAAGGTGGTTTACGGGCCCGGAGAGTCGGTGAGCGGCACGGTGAAGATTCGAACCAACAGCGCGCTGCAGTGTAAAGGTAAAAACTCTGCTCGGTTCCGTTCTGTTTTTACTTGTCGCCTGGCTGAAGTGCGAGGCGCGAGTGACGCTCGGTGGAAATCAAACTTTTTCTTCCGTGGTTGTGATTATGGAGGTCAGGGTGGGGATTGGAGAAGAGCTGGTGGCTGCGGCAGTGAAGCAGCCGTGTAAGACGATTTCAGTGGTCATTTCGTGGCTGCTAAACGTCGGTGCGCAGTGTTTGGGTGTATTTTTTTTGGGACGCATTAGAGACGGTTCCACCCTCAATATCAGGAGACGAGCCTCTATCCGGAGGTTAAACCACATCCTGGTCCTTACCCTACTGCTTCAACATGTTGCTTCCTATGAGTCTATCTGAAGGAAGGAAGAAGAGCCTTTATGTTTGTGAATAAAAGTGTTTAAGAATATCCATCAGCAGAACACACTTTCTGTATCCGTTGTCGTCACTTCACATGTTGTTCACATTTACCCCTGAAACTTTATTAAATACTCCATGTCTTGGTTGACCAAGTTTGGTTAAACAGAGCTATTGACAGTAAAAACACCTTGTTAGCCCCTGGCCTGGGAACCAGCCTGTATGTCACAGGTTCAGGTTAGCCCCTATAGAAAACATGGCCGACTGCGACAGGCCTTTGTCATTTACCATAAGTGTTATCTAAATAACTTTTAAATTCAATCTGTCATATTTTGTGTTCGGAAAATCTTCTTGCTGTTTGATTGTCAACAGTAGTTGGAATTCAAAAGCTGCTGCTCTTCTGCGTCCATTAAAGCCAAGTATTGTCAATAATGTAATTTGATACTTCAATTGCCATAGTTTTAAAAGGACATTTAAAGTTACTGATGAAGGCAGTGGTGGATCAAAAACTTATCTTTTTCATGACATATAATGTCTGTAGTTCTCTTTGGAGATGTAGGTATGGACAGTTCATACCTTAAAAAAAGTTACACAAACTTCCATTACCAGTTAACGCCAATGCATTTCAGTGCATTTTATCCTAATATAAAACTCATTAGTCAGGTGTTAGCAATGGCGTATTGGGTAGAGGAATGTTCTGTCAACCTGAATGTTGAGAGTTGGATTTTAACGTGTTGCCAATGAGTCTCTGAGAAGGACACATGACCCTATATAATTCACCCCACCCTGTGATGTTGTTTGTATACTTGAAGTGGTATTATATAAATCGGAAATGTTGTTTTAGTATGAAGGTGCCAAGTTTTTTCAAATTTCCCTCATACAATAACCTATATGTCTGAAGGATATTCTTGTCAAGAGCCCAGCCAGTGTTGACTGTGTATGTATCATTACCTCATACAGCGTGAACTTCCCCTTTAATAATGTAGGTGAGGCAGCTAGGAAAGGTGGAGGAGAACAGCTTGTTGCCACAGATGGACACAGAGAGTCCATTGTTTGGATCCTTGTAGTGGGATTCTTCACTGATAGTGGGGCCACGGGGGGAGGCTGCTGCTGCTGTCGAACTTTAAATAAAGACCTTTATCAGCGAGAGTCTGGGAGTTGGAGGCATGTTAATTGTCATGGTTTGTAAATAAAGTTGACTGTGGGAGAGTAGAACTTCGAGGTGGGCTGAGTTTTATAGAACAATATGGCTACAAAGGTGGAATACTACACATTGCTCACAAGGTGACAACAAATTGTTTACTGGTTTTATTAGGTCTGGAACAGAGAAGGAATTTCTTTACCAAAGACTAGTCACACAAAACTTGTTTCAAAATAGTTGTAATATTTCTGATGTCAGTAATATTTGTCGAAAAGGACTGGTTATCCTATTTAAAGTAATACGAAATGGGCAAAAAGTCACACTATGGACACTACGGGCAGTGGTGGTTTAGTGTTTAAGGAAGTGGACTTGGGTCTGGAAGGTTGCTGGTTCGAATCTACTACTGAGTTGCTCTGAGCTTTCACCGTCGCTCAAAAAGCTGCCCACTGTTCACTTTGGTGATGGGTTAAATGCAGAGATCACATTTCGTTGTGTGCAGTGCTGTGTCACAATGACACAATGGCTTCCTTTCCTATTTCTCATATTTTTTTCTGATGAATACAGATGTAGCAGTTTATTAGCAGGTCATTTGAGAGCAGTGTGAACCAGGTTTGAGTGACAACACTTGTTTTTTGTAGTGAACAGATGAGTGAACAATGACTTCAGTGGAAACGTCTGTTATTGTTCAAGTGAAAAAACTTTATTTACTTTTTTCAGTGTTGTCTTTGTCCACTCACAACTCTTAAGCTTCAGCATGGTAACAGTAAATAACATGCAATCACAGTCTCACAGTGGTGGATAGATGTAGCTTTTAGGTGAAGCTAAACCAAAACATGATCTGTCTCTCCAGGGGGTTGAAGACTATGAGTCAGAACCTTTATATACTCAACTTAAAAACAATCGTGAAGTCCAAACCCCTACTGACTACATCTGCGGCTTTCAGCACTGCTGTTAATGTACTGTAATTGCTGAGGTTGCATTAACCGTCGATGATGGTTTCAATCGGAAGCTTGACTCGCACAGCAGCAGAATAAAACACAATGTGGGTTTGACTCTGATTCATTCAATCACGTGACAACTTCCTGTTTTGGATTTTTGTGCAGCTGTTTGACTCATTCAATCACGTGAGAACTTCCTGTTTTGGATTTTTGTGCAGCAGAAGCAGCAGATGAACGAATAGAAGACCTGAGAAACTTACATAACGAGTCGCTGTAACCAATCAGTTGACCGCCAGAATAGTTGTTGATTGCTGTAAGTATGGTAGCAGTCCTTGTTAGCTCAGTGCTGGCGTTTAGGGTGTGATTGTGTGTTTGTATAAAAGTGGATGGGGAGGGTAATAATTTATTAGAACGTAAAAGTAATTCCTGCTCGTAGAGATCAAACATAAGTGGAAACTCAAAGTGCTAGCAGTCCTTGTTAGCTCAGTGCTGGTGTTTAGGGTGTGATTGTGTGTGTTTGTATAAAAGTGGATGGGGAAGCTTTGTCAAAGGTGTTCTGAGAGTGTCTGTGTGTGCTACAGAGGGATATGAATAATCACAGGCATTTGGAGTGTTCTCAGCCTCGCTGTATTATTGATGATGCAGCCATTAGACGTCATCTGTATTGATTAGCTTCTGTATGGAGGTGGTTTCTATGAGCATATTCATGAATGTGTCAGTGGAAACCGGGGCTCATTCTAAGATAAAATATGCTGTCTATATTAGGGATGGCTTGATCCAACACTCATTGGATCTGATATTGGTCAAAATTTCTAATTTCACTGACACTAACCTACCACAGGAGGTAGCAGTAGACGAAAAGCTGTTGAGCTGTTAACGCTATGATCAGTTTTTGAGTGCCACCGAATGGAATCATGATGTAGTGACAACATCAAGGCAATTGTTTTCAAGGTGTATTTCTAAAGGTCACGTGGTGCAAGGGTGGTTATAATCAAATCTTAGAAATCATGATGTTGATGTGTAACTGGAATACTCTGGTCCCGTTTGTGTTTTATAGATTGGCATTAAAGGGTGTAGCCAACCTGTCTGTTCTCTTTAACCTCCTGCTGTTTCTTGGCTCTCCTTGTTACTGTTTGTTTGGTCACCTGATACAGGAGATGTAGCCACATTGACCCATGTGGATATTTTATCTCACATGGGACAAACAGTGGGGTCCGTATGTCCCACACCTGGATCAGACTCCATTTGACCTGAATTGAAAAATATCTGCGCAATCAACAGCGAAAATGAGCTGTACACACTGTTTTCTCTTTTGTGTTCACTGTAACCTAATCATAATTTGTCGTAACACAAACCACCATGTTTATGGGATACAAACAAGGCAGGCCTTCCCCTGAGATACACAAACAAACACACCCTAAGACACAAAACGACACGGTAACCTGTGACATTCATGACATTTCTACATCTCCAATACATTTATACATCACCAGCTCTGTTGATGGCTCCATATTAACTTGTCGATGCAGTTTTACAGTCTTGCGTTATTGACCCGACTAATTCATTCAAACCCCTTTAATCTACATATTGTTTGCCCTGAGAAGAGAGTGGAATCACTGAGTGACAGTGATACAGCACTAGTCAATGGCAGTCGGTGTGTGTTTGTTTCTGTGGGACCATCCAGACTCAAACGTCAATGACAGTCGGTGCGTGTTTGTTTCTGCTAAAGTTTCTGTGGGACCATCCAGACTCAAACCAAGAGCATAACCGATAAGAGACGGTAGGACATGGACGAATTCCAAAAGAGTTGGGTGCTGTCCAGCACCACAGTGGTTTTTACTAATTTAAAAACAACCTGCCTTGAAAGAGGACATGGCTTTCACTTTGAAACAAAAAGAAATTAGTGATATCTCAGATTCCACAATCCAACAGAGGGTACTGTAAGCTTTGCTTGACCTTAAATCTGTTTGAAACCCTCTTTGACCTTTCAGTAGAAAAAGAAAGCCACGTGATGTTTCAAGGGCAGATGCCAATTTTGAACATTTTTGTCTAGAAAAACAAAAACAAAAAAACTTTCTATTGTACATACTAAGTATGTTTCTGAGATAATACAATGTCAGAATATCTCAGAGTAATATTATGTTATATTGAGTGTTTTTGTAAATGTGTTAGAGGATTCAGAGACATTGACTTACTAATCAAAGGGGTCTGGCTGTAGTTGACTCCAAAGACTTTTTTCATTTCCATAATTGTATTCTATTTCTTGAATTGCAAAACATATTATATGAAATTGGTTTTTATCTAAATACTTGTAAAAGTCTAGGTTTCCCCACTGTATGTTTTTGGGCACAGTCAACAATGATCAACTCTCTTCTGTAGGTCAGAATGTTTTCTTCAAAATGAAAGGATTTTATTGTGTTGAATAAATCGAGCTTTAATAAATGACATTGCGCTCATTTCTGTTTCTTTATTCTCTTCACTGGTTGTGGTTTTCCTTTGTGTAAAATGTCAAGTCGATACATCATGACTTGGTGAGAGTAACCATGACTCACGATGCCTTCATTCTCACTGATGTCTTTGTTCCTGTTCAGTCATGTGACCTGGGCCATGTGGGTAATAACGTGGGCACACGTCACTTACAGTAAGAGAGCCTTTGAGGGCTGTCACTTTAATCTGAAGTTTAAATAATTGTTCAGAGTTATGTAGGTTACTGTCCACATTGAATGGTCATAAAGCGTTGAGTTTTTTAATAGGTTACCAAGTAATCCATTCAAAAGTTCTCTGATTGCAACTTAGCCTGAAATCATTGTTCGGCCCATTAGCAAAAGAAAATAGTAATGTTAACTGTTGCGCTGTAGGCAAATAAGTGGAACATTCTTCCCCAGAGAACACTAAAAACCAGCCTTTGGGAAGAGGGAGAAGAAAATGAGTCCCTCGCAATTTGATTCAGTATCAAGTAAAAAAACACAAATAATTCTTTAGGGTACCAGACAATTTAATGATAATAATAATTTATTCAGTTCCATCTGAACAGCCCTTGTATAACTCGCATTTTTGAGCAATTCACACGACACTCCTAGCCATTTAAGTTTGCTGTTTCTATTTAATGCCAGACAGCTTTACAGGCCTTGTGTAGGACTAAGTGCGCAGTCACAAATCTAGCAACGTTTGAGTTGGGAATTTACGCTAGTGTTGGTCCTGACAGAGCACTGATTGTTTTGGCGGTGAGTGGTTTTCTTGCCTGCTGCAACAGGTTTCTCTCTTTGTTTTCTGTTGAAAACACAAATAGAGGCCAAAGGACCAAATGCTTTTTAGTGCGTTGGGAAGACGTTGGATGTCCTGGAAAATACTTTTCAAGATTTTCCAGCTGCCCCATGCCAGCTGGGCATGACTCCAAGGGGAAAAAACAATGTACTAAGTGAAGAAACCATTCTTTAACGCTGCCGTCATGTGACACACTGTCGCAAGTGTTGTTTGTGACAACAGTTGAAACACCTGACCCATTTTAAAGAGTTAGTTTAGTGCCAGTATTTGTGGAAAAACACCAGGTTATTTAGCCTCATTCAGAGCACACGCCAGGTTGAACAATACACACAGGTGTGGCAGTGATTCCTAGGAAAGCACAGATGATACGGATGAGTAGTTGACTGCTGACTGGGACTGAACTTTGCTGTGTGACTCAGAACAGTCAACGTTCTCCTACCCCGATGTAACAGAATTATCTAGAAATTTACTCTTTGGTTTTGATTTAAGACATGAAGTGGGTTCGAATCAGATTCCAAACCAGACTAAAGAGATCAGGTCAGACAAGGACAGTGCTGATCTCCACCAGCAAGAGGCTGGTGTTCATATGTAGGTCAGCGCTGACATGGATACTATCGAAAGTGATCTAAGGGAGCTAAGAGAGATGTGGTTTAAAGTCCACAGAAAGCTTTTACACCGATGTGAACACAATGATCCGCAAGAGACCGAATGTTGCGTCTTGCTTCTTTGTGTGTGTTTAGAAACACACGCACAAAAACTTTACATACTTACATAACACTTTTATGTAAGTAGTGACTTAATTTTGAATCCTCTTCAACTCAAACATGAAAATACAAAATGTAACATCTGCTTTATGGTCTAAACCATGGGTTTAAGAATAACCCACACACACCTTGCGCATACCTTAACGTGCAAGGACACACACTTGATAAACATAAAAAAACCCAACACAAATTCCCATGACACGTATAATTTGTCATAGGATAAGGTTAAGTTAGGGATGTATTCTGTTTAATTCTTTAGTATGAACAATGACAATAATGTCCATGAAAATCCAAACTTTGAATAATCACTTTACTTGGAGCAAACCCATCTATAGCTAGTTGGCATATTGTCAGACTACAGACCTTTCATTTAGTTACTAGTTTGTTACAAGCTTACCCTGAACTTCCCTACGCTTCACTTTAAAAACACTGGTCTAAAATAAGAAACATATTGAAAAACTAAGGTGGAGTGGGGTTTCAAGCAGATGTCTATGCCTTTCAAAGGTATTACCCAGAATAATGCTTTTAATAATAATTAATCAATGTAATATTGACCAAATATACATTTGTGTCAGCAGAACCAGCCACTAGGGTACACAAGCCAGTGTTCCTATAGTGCCGGTCCCAAGCCCGGATAAATGGTGAGGGTTACGTCAGGAAGGGCATCTGGTGTAAAACCTTTGGCCGAATCAAATATGCGTATCACAAAAACAATTTCCATACCGGATCAGTCAGGGCCCGGGGGAACAACGACCGCCAACAGTGCTGTTGACCTACAGGGTACTGGTGGAAATTGGACTCCTGTTGGTTGAAGACAAAGAAGAGGAGGGCGGTTGATTCTGAGAAAAAAAGAATAAGAGGAAGGATAGAAGTTGGTCTAAAGTTTGGAACTCCGAATGAATGGTACAATAACAGGGAAAAGTAGAGAACTCTAGAAAGAGAGTGAAGACAGAGCAGAATATCAGCTAAGGTGAAGGGAAAGGTTTACAGGACGGTGGTGAGACCAGCCTTGATGTATGGTTTAGAGACAGTAGCAATAGGCAGAAGACAGGAGGCGGAGCTGGCGGGGGCAGAGGTAAAGATGATGGACAGGATCAGGAATGAGGTCATTAGAGGGACAACACAGACAGGAAGGTTTGGAGAAAAAGCTAGAGAAGCCAGATTGAGATGGTTTGGACATGTGCAAAGGAGGGACAGTGGATACATTGGTAGAAGAATGTTAGAGATGGAGCTACCAGGTAGGAGACAAAGAGGAAGGCCAAAGAGGAGATATATGGATGCAGTGAGGGAGGACATGCAGATAGTTGGAGTCAGAGTAGAAGATGCAGAGAATAGGGGGAGATAGAAAACAATGATTTGCTGTGGCAACCCCTGAAAAAAGGGACAAAGCCGAAAGGAAAAGAAGAAAATCCATTTGTGTCAGCAACTGGTTTCTGTTGGTATTAAACAACCTTTTAATTAATTGGTCAATGCAGCACTTCTTTGTCTCCTACCGTCAAAGGGGACTCAGGGCTGGTCTGGACAAAGAGGCTCCGTCCTTAGGGGGGATTCCCTTACAGTCTGAACAGTCAGGACGAATAGATCAGAAGATCAGGTGGCTCTGTTTGACATGTTGAGAGGATGTGTCAGAGAGAATGAGAAGAGAGCCGCTGGATAAGTGAGAGGGACTAATTGTTAGCAGGACTTTAAGATTTAATGAAGGTAGTAAAGCGTAGGGTCACATTATCCAGCTGTCCTGGGGCACAGAGCGGACACTCTGACCTCTGTGGTCCAGGGTAGAAACAAAAATGTTTTTATGCCAAAGCATCATAAGATAAAGTAACAGAGGGTCTTTTAATTACAAGAAAATATAATTTTCCTTTAGCTTCTTCATAGAAAAGCCTTTTAGGAAGTAGTCAACTTTGGTTGGACTCAAACTCCAACTGATTGTACTTTGTCCAGGTAGCTTTATAGCCAGCAAGACAAAAGCCACGGTGGTAAGACAGAACACATAATCCAAACACATCTGACTGGAATTCATTCATATTTCCCAGAAACACAGCAGTGAATTAGAAGGACAATAACAGTAGGTGACCACCGTGTCCTCCTCTGTATTTATCGTCCACATAGACCACCTCCGTCTCCGCTCTGCCTCTGTTTGGACTCCTTTCTGAGCAGGAACATTATCACAACCTCCATCGTCAACATGTTTGTTAGTGTTGGAGAAAGTGATGTCTCCCGCTAATTAACTCTGAAGTCATCACTGTCCTCAGGTGGACGTGTCGCTTACAACCATACCAAACATAATGTACTGGATGTTGGCAGTGACGTTTGAAATGGACGTACCTTTTAAATGTCTGTTTAAACCAGGCTTTATTGAGTAACAATGAGTGTTACATAGTTGATTATTTTCTCAGGGCGCCACACTTTTTACATTTTTCAATATACCTGAAGTTTGTAGTCAGGTAGTGTGTGATGTTTACTGAAGACCTACTCCCCTATTGAATTCCTTAGAGAAAACAAGAAGCCAAAGCTTTAGGTTACATCCTTTGTGTTTTATATTATTAAGGTCACTGGATTAATCTAAAATTCAGACTATAAAGTGGAATTATGTGCTTTGGTACTAATGAAATAAAATAAAAAAATCTGTTTTGTTTGTCTGCACACTTTAATTTAGGAGCAAGATTGAACAAAAAAAAAGAAGATTTCCCCTTGGAAAAGACTCTTAGAGCAGGAATAAGTGAAGAACATTTTTTCGTAGCATTTTAGCATTCACACTTTTGTTAATTTTAGGAGGCCACAGCTTAACTCTAGCTGTCTCAACAAACTCCTGTCAAGACTCTGAACCACCCCTTCAACCCTCCTTGATTTATGTCAGGCAGTAATCTTGGAGGACACAGTAAGACGTGGTTAAGTCCTGTCTTATCTCGTAAAATCTTTGGGAGTTTCGGAGGTAAATTATGCAG
>NC_024320.1:3806143-3809954 GCF_000523025.1 Cynoglossus semilaevis
TGTGAGGAATGTCCATCAATTCCAATAATCTAAACTGACTTCTTTCCTCCTATTCATACTCCTGACAGAGACCAGACAACCACTGTCACTATAAGAAGAGTATTTTTATGTCCACGCTTGGTGGTTTTGGAATTCTTTTTCAGTCAGCTTCTGAAGAGTTGTTAGCCTGCTTCCCAGATTAGTCTCTTCTTTCCCAGTGCTGATGTAATGGGCTGTAACTGTTGGTTACTCATGGTTACATGCCACACTAGTCAGGGATTCGTCTGAGCACTTGGCTTTAGACAGAAACTAAAATTGAAACGTTTTTATCCTGAGACAGATCATCAGTTTATTAAAATTATTTTTAAAATTACATTGCAAATATCCAACTTATATGTAAGAGTAACACTAAAATATCCACAAGTTCTGAAATTAGAGACATAAGCTAAAATGTATTAGCTCAAGGTTAGCCAATAAATTAGCCAATAATACATCTATTATAAGTCACACCACATACATTATTATAGATGTCTGTTTTGAGTTTGAGATACATTGACATGATACATATAACTTTAAGCTAACTTTTATATGCATACGTACAATGTTAGCTTAAAAAGATGTGTTCATCATTGCTCAGTGATGATGCTTTTTGAGTAGGGATGACAGGATTACTGGATGATACAATTAAATTGAGTATTGAGTGCAACGGTTAATTCATCATATAATATGCCGGATCTATAGTTGAAAGCAACTGAAGACAAAGTTACACAACACCTGCCTGTTGCTGCTTGTGTTGCTTTGTTTTCGGTCCCTGCAAGTTGAGGAAAAGGGAAATGACCATGTGGGAGAAAATGGCAGAAGATGAGTTTTTCCCTCGGACAGCGCAATATTTAATTTGGACGGACATCAAATATTAGCATGTTGTAACCTTTGAAGGATCCATGCATCATCATTATAGTATCATCTATTATTTATTTTATTTACTCTTTCAGTGGTTATTTTTGCCAAAATGTCTTTATGAAACTTTGTAAAAACATCCAGAGGAAGCAAACACGTTTTTTTTCTTCCCCTTCTTCCCCGCACGCATGCATTTGACCTTCGCTGGCTGCTCTCCTTCCTGTTTGCCATATTCATCCAGACGCTCTAGTGGCTTCTGCACAAAGAGAGAGCCTTTAGTTGCATAACAACAATAACTGTAGGAAACATATTCAAAAGTCACTATGGCCAGGTAGAGGCCAGGTCTGCTGCTATTTTCGTTTATCTTGCTTGGTTGGATGGACAGATTAAAAAGCCCAAAAATGGGCTTCGTGTTTAGAATAAAAAACTAGACATGCACACTCATCTTACAAGGCTTAGTTTGGGGTAGCTGCTTTGTTTGGTTCATCTTTAAGGAAGGCTGCAGAAGAAAAAAAAACCAACCCACTTATCTGATGACACAGATGTCTCTCTGATACAGATAGGACGTGACTAACCTGAGAAAAAGTGCTGCAGTCTTTGTCCTGCGGTTTCTTTTATTTGCAGATAGAGGCATTTTTTTTCTCACAGAGGATGTTTTTCACCCATTATTTTTTAAATTCTTCAACATTTTACAGGTGCACAAGCAGAAGCACCATAGCTTTTCAGCTGCTGTCCTGCTGTCAACATAAAGGTCCAGACAAATTGTTTGGAATGTAAAAAAAAGAGGTACGTTTTCCATATGGAGACTCTGCTAGGACTATATTTGCTCAATATTTGTATTTTGGCGACAATCCACAACCATTGGAGATACCATCATTAATGAAAGAACAGGTGTCTGTTTACCACTGAGGAACTGACTTTCAAAAAGCAAATGCTCCTTTATTTGTATATGTACAGTTTCACTTTTCTGTTGAAGACTCTTAGATTTTTACAGTTAGTCAAATCAGAAAAGAAGTCAGAGCTTTATGACTGTGAGAACGGTTCCACCACAGAGGTGTGGTGCTTCCTTTCCTTCCTCTAGCCTCTGCAGTAGAACCAGGATGTCTTGTACCTACTCATACGCACCAGGCCTTCACTTTAGCTCACAGCCATATACTCAGTAAGCCACATCAAAGACGCCTCTGTCTCCAACCCCCCTCCCCCCTCCCAGTCAGGTTTCTACAGCACATCTACAAACGCTATCAGTCACAACGGTCCGCCCCCCATTCTCCCCAGTCAGGTTTCTACAGCAGATCTACAAACGCTATCAGTCACAACGGTTGTCTCCTGGATCACCACGTTGGAGCAGCACCATTGTCTGGTCGACTGCTGAGTCAGTGCACGCTTCGCTGGCTGCCTCCCTCTCCCCTCTCCTGTGTGTCACTCAGTCGGTCTGCCTGAGGCTATTCCTTGTTCTGTCACAGCCCAGACTTCACTGCAGTAGATTCTTGTGCTGGCAGTGGAATCAACAGCTGCTAATGCGAGGGCAAGTTGGAAGCTGTCGGCGTCTGCGAAATCAGTGCCAACTTTGTCAGAGAGGAGTTTGCTCTGTGGGATTTAAATGTCTCTCAGTGGTTTTCTATGATTAAAAACAAGAGCAACAAAGTCAGTCGGTTTCCTGCTCTGTCACTTGTCACCTGTACTCAGACTTGCACCGTTTTCAAGCTGTAGCTATTTGACTGCAGAACAAATATGCTTTTAACAAAACCGATTCTTGATTAAAGCTGTATCACTTCATGGCCACAAACAAAATGTTTTACTCCTTTTTACTAAATGTAATGGTGAAAATAAGCTATTTTAAATCACGTCAAAATTAGTTGTCGATTCCTTGCCGCTTGATAAAGTCTGCAGTATTCTAGTGTGATACAGTGGAACCTCGAGATACCAGCGTAATCCGTTCCAGGACCGAGCTCGTAACTCAAGGTGCTGGGATCTCGAATCACGTTTTCCCATAAGAAAGGGATCTCGAATCACATTTTCCCATAAGAAATAACAGAAAACAAATGGATCCGTTCCGTCCCTCTAAAAAACTCCCTTATTAGTGCTAATAACAATGGAAAAAAAAAACATGTTTTTAATTGATATAGTAACATACACACAAAATGATAGTATATAAGGATTCCTGTGCTATAAAATAAAATGTGGTTTTAATTGTGAGTTCTTACGTTCTTACGTCGTTCTTACGTTCTTATGTCGAGACAGACGATACAATAGCAGCTAATGGCGGCATATGCAGATGAGGAGGGAGGAAGGGAGGGAAGAGACGTAGACACTTGATTCTGTACCGTACCTTACACGTACACTACGTAACTTACATAAACTTAGAATTAACTAAACTTAGCATACGTTTCATTTTTTTGCTTTTTTTCACGCTCTTGTTTATCGACGATTTCCTGCTTTGTTTCGATGGTCATCATGCGTTTCTTCTTCTTCTACCATCCTTACCACTCACTCTCTTAGGACTCATCACTATCATGAAGAATAAAGCACAAGTTGACAAACGTGAAGTGAACAAGTGAGGCGGCGTGGGCTGCTCTGTAAGCGTAGATACAAGTAAAGATTTGAGATACGAGCGTATCTCAAATCTTTACTTGTATCTTGACGCAAAATTTGGTTGAAGGCTTGCTCGTATCTCGAAATACTCGTATGTCGGGACGCCCGTATCTTGAGGTTCCACTGTATTTCAGTATCTCCGTGTTAGAAACCCATTCTCCATACAGTGCTTTATATCCCCAGTCCTCGGTAAACCAGGAATTTTAGAATCTCCATTGACACAGAACACATGCATTATGTGTGTGTGCGCGCTTGTATTTTATTAAATTTTTTTTTTTTTTTTTTTGCTGGTAAAAGAGGTCAATGGTGTCCTCCCTTCTTGGGGTCCCGGGGTCGGGGGGCA
>NC_024320.1:3810591-3813357 GCF_000523025.1 Cynoglossus semilaevis
GCTGTTAGAACCCCTTTTTTTTTTTTTTTAAAGATGGCAGCCTTTCGTCTTCATCACCGGCCCTGACTGCTCAGTGCTCACACGCATCTACTGCCCCCGTCGGCCTTGGTGTATTTTTTTTGTCTATCGACTTGGTACCGAAGTCAACCCTAGTCCAAAAAGAATTAAAAACAGACGACAGACCTATTCCTTTATCTGTTTTTTTCATGATATTTTTTTAAATGCCTTTTCTTTCCTCTCGTTGCAGGCATTAAGGTGAACTGTCAGGGTTCTTGTGGCATCTCCAACAAAGTGAACGATACGTCCTGGAGTCTGGAGGAGCAGTACTTCAACAGCATGCTCTCTGTTGCTGACAAAGGTGACGACAGGAGTGACAAACGAGTGTTTGTGTGTTGATCATGTATTGAAAAGGCTTCAAGAGGTATTTGTTTTTCCAAAGCGTTTTAATTTAGCAAATTAATGTTAAGTCAGAAATGAGGTAAAAAAGGAGAACTTAATACCGACAAATGACCTCCTGGTGGACATATAGGAGAATGCAACATGCAGACACCTCCACAATGGCATCACTTTCATTTTTTTGGAAATTTTGTTCTTAGACCAGTGTTAATATATAAATAGTGGGTCAAGACTAAACGTTGGGTCAGCGAAAATATAATTTAAATAAAACGCAACATAAGGAGGCTTGAACAGATTTAGAGCCAAAACATTAGTATGTGAGAAAAATTAACTGCTGTAACCATGACTGCATTGTTACTTGGATTATGTTATTTGTTTTATCTTCCCAAAGCTAGATATTTATATATAATAGTTTTAGGAAAAGATTTTTAAAAAAACAAAATCATATATATAATATATAAATAGTGGGTCAAAACTAAACGTTGGGTCAGCGAAAATATAATTTAAATAAAACGCAACATAAGGAGGCTTGAACAGATTTAGAGCCAAAACATTAGTATGTGAGAAAAATTAACTGCTGTAACCATGACTGCATTGTTACTTGGATTATGTTATTTGTTTTATCTTCCCAAAGCTAGATATTTATATATAATAGTTTTAGGAAAAGATTTTTAAAAAAACAAAATCATAGAGGAAGATGTGTCTGTGACAGAGTGCAGCGAAGAGAATAAAAGGAGCCCGGACTGTGTTGAAATGCCACGGCCTCTGTCATAACAGAATATACAAAAACAGCGTGTAACATGAGTGTAGGCTCCGCCCCTTCACCTCATTTGCTTCATGGGAAATGGGTTGCAGAACAGGATTAATCTTTCAGCAGCAGCAGCAGCAGGTATGTGCAGCGAGGAGGAGTTAAAAGCTGCAGAGCAATCGCCCCTGGAGGGCAGATCCAGCCATGCGGTCTGCACGACGCCTCCCTAAGGTCACTCCTGGTAGTGGTTTCGGGAGAAGGGCGGGCCTCCTCTATACAGCACAAATTTGGATTTTAACTTTCCTCAAGGCCTCGCCTTCTTCCGGACGTCAGAGCTCACAGGAAGTCGTTTCTGTTTTTTTTGCGATGGGAGCATAATCTTTCATCTGTTGTGTGAGCTGTTGATACTGAAGGGTGTAGTGGGAAAAGTGCAGCGTGTGCACAAAATCTATCGTTGAGACAGATCACACCGTGGTGCTCGGTGATGCTCCTCCGAGCGTGAAATCTACACTGGTTAAAAGTCAGCGAAGCAGGTCAATGTTTAACTATCTGCAAAACGTGAGCTTCATGCTTTTCGGTTTTTATATCCAGTCAACTGCTGGAGTGTGGTTTGACTAATGCACTGCACTTCTGTGGAATGAGGAGCTGCTCGAAACTCCCTCTTAACGTTTGCCGCCTCAGCAGTAAAAACGACTCCTATGACGGCTCTCTGAGGGATGAGAATGATGAGGAAGTGGATCAGTGGACAGAGGAGGCTGTCGCCCAACCAGGACGTTAGGGAGTTGGATTAAAAATTGCAAAATTAGAAAGACTGTCAAGTTCCACTTGTTTCCTGGACTTAAGGTGGGCACAGGAAATCTGGTATGGTCCAGGCTTCTGCTCGGGAGGTCTACATAGATGAGACAGTGCCAGCTACTGGGAGAGTGAAAACTCTCACACTGATGGCATAGCAAGTACATTCAGACATCCATGTCTACTTCCATAAACTTTGTTTTAAATTTTGGGTCCACGTAAAAGTCAAGTAAAGACGATCTCTACTAAATGACTAAATGCTCTTCTCTCTATCCCTGTGAAGATGCAGAGAAAGCCCTGATGTAATGCTCTTCTCTCTATCCCGGTGAAGATGCAGAGAAAGCCCTGATGTAAGTGAGTTAGAAATGAAGACACTCGATCTCCCAAATCCCATTGTCTTCTAAAATTGCCTTGTGCCGCCCTAAAGGGGCAGGGAACACAGAGGGAAGCAGTAAGGAAGTCTCTCTCACACGCACACACTCACACTCACACACAGAAAAAGCCTGCTTGACTGTGGCTGACTGATAATGTGGTATGCGGTAAATGCTTGGCGGTTGATGTTGTGCCGAGCAGTGATGTCAGCGTTCAGTCTTCATCCTGTCACTGTTGTCAGTTAATGACCTTCAGGAAGCCAGGAGCTTCCTCCTGCAGCAGTTTTGACATCTTTCCTCTCCGTTTAATTCTAAAATTCCCATGAAATGTGTTTAAACGTTTTTCTAGCTTAAACTGAATCCCCTGATCTGTATCGTTTTTTTTTCCTGCTTGCTATGAGGCAACCAAATTGTATTGCACCCGCTCGTCTGTGCCAGAGTCCATTGAGTAACGCATTG
>NC_024320.1:3813367-3816088 GCF_000523025.1 Cynoglossus semilaevis
GTGTGATAAAAACAGCAGCTGCTGGTCCACTGCTGCCTCATGTGGTGGGTTGACGTCACGCCAGTAAATATGTACAAAGGAGTTCAAACCCCAAAATGACTAAACAGCACATTTCAACCTCCTGATGGAGTCAGTGGTGGAGCTGCAAATCCTGATTGCTGTTTTAAAATTGGAGATTTTTCCATAAACTTGACATTTGAAAAATGCTTTAACGACGTGAAAAGAAGTGTTGAACAAAATTGGAAAACAAACTGTTTATTTTAAGCCAGTGATGAAATCAAAACACATTTCAAAAACTAGACTTTTACCTGAAGTTTCCTTAAGAGTGTATAACAGGGCTCACCAACCTTTTTGAAACAGAGAGCTACTTCAAGGGCACGTATCAATACGAAGAGCTACTTGTCTGATATAGACTTCCCAAACAATGTAATAATAATCAGTTCTAGGACATACAATAGTAGACAATCATCATTGTAACCATTTGAATATCACTGCAAATGTAACTGATTCAAAAAGCACAGTAACAGTACAATTTTTGACCTTCTTGTTGACTAGTTTGATTTCAAGAACATACCCCGCGGGCACCTCAGGTAGTCCACGGGGGCTACCAGGTGACCCCTGGTGTATAACCTACAATACTGCTGCTGCACCTGTACCGTTTACGTCTTCATCTGTGGTGCAAAGAAGCCCACAACCTCACACCCTCATGCACAGAGCTGACGTTGAAGGAAAATGTTGTTTTTGTCCCTGATGAGGTGAAAAAAAAAAAAGCGGTTTTATTGGAGTCGACTCACCTGCAGAATTAATAAGAACAGGTTTTCCGACGCGTGGCGGCCAAGCAGCGACTGTTATTGCTGCCCGGTTCCCTCTGTTATCTAAGCAATTAACGTCGTAAAGACAGACAAGCGATTGAATTTTCCGTTCTACAAGCGCTCATGCTTGTTAATGATGGAACAAGACTCAAAATGTCGGAAAGTTGGATGAAAGGCTTGGACTCCCATATACGTATTTTGTCAGAGCTACATCTGGACCGAGCTCTTGCAGAGGATGCTAGGAAAACTGTACGATACCCCTGGTATAATAATAAGGTAGACAGTACGACCTTTTATTTAACCTTTTTTATATGAGCAAATATTGCATTAGGTTGTAAACCAATGATTGCCAACTGAATATAAAAAAATCACCATGACCACAGCTAGGCTGCCTTGTGTTAGTTACTTTAGCCCTGAGTGCCCACCAATCTGTGGAACTGTACACCTGTCTGCCAATAAAACTCCACTCAAACCTCAATATCTCCAAATTATATTCCATGACACACAATCATTTTATTTAAGGTTTACTACACTCTGTCTCCACCTATTAGGGTTATTACTGCCACCTACTGGGTCTAAGTTTCACGAGAAAAACAATAACTTAAGTATAAAAGAGAAAGTACAGACAGAGGGCAGTGTCCATGAAGCTGAAAGTATCACAACATAAAAAATAGAAAAATATTAGTCCTTTGAACTGCTTAATGAAAACCAACCTGCTCTCAGTCTCAGGTCTGGCATTTCCCACCTTGTTTTGTTTGTATGTCACTGATTAACTACCCTGTGAAAGGCTGCAGCTCTTTCAGTGACATACCGCTGCCCCGACCCCCCTCTCAAAAACACCACCACCATCATCGTCATCATCATCATACTGTTGACTCTAGTTTACTGGTTTCACTAAACCATTTTATTCACTGTAAAAAAAAAAAGTCACAGTATATAGCAACAAAATGAGGTTAGCAGTTAAGGCAAAGATGGTGGCAAACTTCGCCAATATGTCTGAATATTATAGAGCAGAAGTAAAGACACAACAGAAGTAGGAATTGCAACAGAAAAATGTTTTGCTTAGAGAGAGATAAAA
Organism: Cynoglossus semilaevis; assembly: GCF_000523025.1. Taxonomy (NCBI): domain Eukaryota; kingdom Metazoa; phylum Chordata; class Actinopteri; order Pleuronectiformes; family Cynoglossidae; genus Cynoglossus; species Cynoglossus semilaevis. Next base: position 3,815,258 of record NC_024320.1, read on the forward strand.
AAAGAACTCCATAAATAATAAAATTTGTCATTTTTTTGGCCAAATAGCACAATGTTTTTAGCTTTCAAGCTATCGTTAGCAGTGGCATATTAGCTATACATATACATAATGGATGGAATAAGTTGACAGAGTTGTAAAAATCACTGAAAGTTGCTACTGAAAGAGCTATAATTTAGAATCTGGAGACAATCACTGAAAGTTGCAAAGAGCTATAATTTAGAATCTGGAGACTTTTTAAAATTTATATTAGGGTTAATTGTTCCCTTACGTTATATTAATTTGAGTGAAAATGAAGTGCTAGGCTTCAATAGCACTCAGTGCTAACATGTAATGGCATTGGGTTTTTTTCTGTCATTGCATTTTTTTTTTTCCATTTAGTCAAATAAAAATTTGAATTGAATCTGGATGAAGCTTGCTCTTGCTTCCTTTTACAGGGACGTTAACGGCTGGAGAACACAGTTTCCCTTTCCAGTTCCTCATTCCAGGTGAGTCTGCCTGACGGTTTCTCTGTGGCCCTGTCCACACCCACCATTCGTCTAAACCTTTCACTCCACGTCACATCATCAGGTTGCTGTGATAACCGGTGATAACACGTTTTTTTCCTCGTCTGTCTGCGGCCTTTGTCTCTAATATGCAGCACACAACCGACAAATCTGATGAGTGATAACTGATGAGTGTGTGAAGAGTCATACAAGAATATTACACACTTGAAATGACACGGGCTTTGTCATGTCACATATCCTTATGAGGTAGTTCCTCCAGACGTCAGTGCTACGGTTGAATGTATTCATGGGCAAGCTATGGCCCACGGGAAAAGTTATGGCCATTTGG
>NC_024320.1:3816188-3842860 GCF_000523025.1 Cynoglossus semilaevis
CGTGAAAAGAAGTGTTGAACAAAATTGAAAAACAAACTGAGTTTCAAGAACATACCCCGCGGGCACCTCAGGTAATCCACGGGGGCTACCAGGTGGCCCCTGGTAACCTACAATACTGCTGCTGCACCTGTACCGTTTACGTCTTCATCTGTGGTGCAAAGAAGCCCACAACCTCACACCCTCATGCACAGAGCTGACGTTGAAGGAAAATGTTGTTTTTGTCCCTGATGAGGTGAAAAAAAAAAAGCGGTTTTATTGGAGTCGACTCACCTGCAGAATTAATAAGAACAGGTTTTCCGACGCGTGGCGGCCAAGCAGCGACTGTTATTGCTGCCCGGTTCTCTCTGTTATCTAAGCAATTAACGTCGTAAAGACAGACAAGCGATTGAATTTTCCGTTCTACAAGCGCTCATGCTTGTTAATGATGGAACAAGACTCAAAATGTCGGAAAGTTGGATGAAAGGCTTGGACTCCCATATACGTATTTTGTCAGAGCTACATCTGGACCGAGCTCTTGCAGAGGATGCTAGGAAAACTGTACGATACCCCTGGTATAATAATAAGGTAGACAGTACGACCTTTTATTTAACCTTTTTTATATGAGCAAATATTGCATTAGGTTGTAAACCAATGATTGCCAACTGAATATAAAAAAATCACCATGACCACAGCTAGGCTGCCTTGTGTTAGTTACTTTAGCCCTGAGTGCCCACCAATCTGTGGAACTGTACACCTGTCTGCCAATAAAACTCCACTCAAACCTCAATATCTCCAAATTATATTCCATGACACACAATCATTTTATTTAAGGTTTACTACACTCTGTCTCCACCTATTAGGGTTATTACTGCCACCTACTGGGTCTAAGTTTCACGAGAAAAACAATAACTTAAGTATAAAAGAGAAAGTACAGACAGAGGGCAGTGTCCATGAAGCTGAAAGTATCACAACATAAAAAATAGAAAAATATTAGTCCTTTGAACTGCTTAATGAAAACCAACCTGCTCTCAGTCTCAGGTCTGGCATTTCCCACCTTGTTTTGTTTGTATGTCACTGATTAACTACCCTGTGAAAGGCTGCAGCTCTTTCAGTGACATACCGCTGCCCCGACCCCCCTCTCAAAAACACCACCACCATCATCGTCATCATCATCATACTGTTGACTCTAGTTTACTGGTTTCACTAAACCATTTTATTCACTGTAAAAAAAAAAAGTCAGCTCTGTGACAAAGACTGTTTGTCTGTGTAACTCCATCCCAGTGGGAAAGTAGGTGAAGGACCTATATGTATTCATGTTTGCTGTGGTTGCAAGTTTGGATCTTTTGAAACTGAACAACAACGGACATAAAATACTGTATAGACCAAGAGGTGCAACAAAACAAAAAAGTCCCCTTTTAGATCAGACCAGAACTAGCTGACAGTGTAGCCCACACAGGTACAAACTGTTCAAAATAGTAGAGTAGAATAGACTACTTTTACATAGCAGTATGTATAAGTTAAGGCAAAGATGGTGGCAAACTTCGCCAATATGTCTGAATATTATAGAGCAGAAGTAAAGACACAACAGAAGTAGGAATTGCAACAGAAAAATGTTTTGCTTAGAGAGAGATAAAAAAAGAACTCCATAAATAATAAAATTTGTCATTTTTTTGGCCAAATAGCACAATGTTTTTAGCTTTCAAGCTATCGTTAGCAGTGGCATATTAGCTATACATATACATAATGGATGGAATAAGTTGACAGAGTTGTAAAAAAATCACTGAAAGTTGCAAAGAGCTATAATTTAGAATCTGGAGACTTTTTAAAATTTATATTAGGGTTAATTGTTCCCTTACGTTATATTAATTTGAGTGAAAATGAAGTGCTAGGCTTCAATAGCACTCAGTGCTAACATGTAATGGCATTGGGTTTTTTTCTGTCATTGCATTTTTTTTTTTCCATTTAGTCAAATAAAAATTTGAATTGAATCTGGATGAAGCTTGCTCTTGCTTCCTTTTACAGGGACGTTAACGGCTGGAGAACACAGTTTCCCTTTCCAGTTCCTCATTCCAGGTGAGTCTGCCTGACGGTTTCTCTGTGGCCCTGTCCACACCCACCATTCGTCTAAACCTTTCACTCCACGTCACATCATCAGGTTGCTGTGATAACCGGTGATAACACGTTTTTTTCCTCGTCTGTCTGCGGCCTTTGTCTCTAATATGCAGCACACAACCGACAAATCTGATGAGTGATAACTGATGAGTGTGTGAAGAGTCATACAAGAATATTACACACTTGAAATGACACGGGCTTTGTCATGTCACATATCCTTATGAGGTAGTTCCTCCAGACGTCAGTGCTACGGTTGAATGTATTCATGGGCAAGCTATGGCCCACGGGAAAAGTTATGGCCATTTGGTCTTTTTAATCTGGCCCCCCAATAATTGTTACAATATTGGTTGGTTCAAATTATAGTAAAGACCTCATTTAGACTGCATTCATTTTAATGTATTTTGTACTAGCCCTCTTTTCAAGTAACCACTAGATGGCTTCAGAAAGGATAAGTGGATCAAAGAATAGAGTTCTCTAACCTGTCAAATTTGTGGCACCTGAACCGAAAAACATCCTTGGTTTAAGGTCTGAATTCAAGTCATTCAAGTCATTAAAAAGGGTTAGAAATGCCAGAGTTGAATTCCTCTGGTTCTAATTCCCAGTCCAAGTCACTCGGGATTGTGTGGCGTCTTCAGGGTTTTGTGTCCAAGTCACTACAAAAAAAAAAAAAAAAAAAAAAAAAATCAAGAATTCCGTTTGCTATTCCAAGATACTTAGTAAAAAACATGTCTGGTGTTCATATTGTGTCTGTAGGGTTTTGAGTTACAGTTCCAGTTATTGCAGAAGGGTGTTGAGTCTAATCCAGAGTTGAGATTCTGAATCCTAAATATCCTAAATATATATAAATATATAGTTTCCTTTTTTCCCAAGACAAAGTCTAAATCACACTGAACGGCAGACTTTTTTTTTTAATTGCAAGAGAGTCAAAACTTCCTAAAATTGGACATAAAATTGGTACTTGATAGCTGTTTCCCAGCAGGGGGTGCTGTCCCAGGATCATTGTTTCTGCTTGTGTACACTCTCTCTCCCTGGCATGTGTGGGCAGGAGCTCAGGGTGGATCAGGTTATTTATAGATCTGTCTCTGCTGCTCCTCAGTCACTGTTTAATTAGTTTTCCTTCCTCTTGTCCTGTCAGACACCGAAAGGTGTCAACTGCTGCCCCCTGCCGGTGCACATCAGAATGTCTTCTACTTAATCAGACCCCTTCCTATCTCACCACCCTTCTATTCTATTCTATTCCATTCTACTATTCGTTTGTGGATGCGGACTACCCTGCTTTTAATGTCTGATTTTTGTGTCGCCTTGTGTTTGTGTTTTAACTGTTCTCCAGACAAACTTAATTGAAAATGTAAACCTGTCTCTGTAGACATTGTACAGAACAAATGTCTCATCAGTCCGGCGTTAACCTTTCTCTCCTCCTCCTCTCTCCAGCGGCTGCTCCCACTTCCTTCGAGGGTCCATTTGGGAAGGTCACTTACCGTGTGGTGGCGTCCATCGACACACCCCGGTTCTCCAAGGACTACAAGGCCACCAAACCATTTTACCTGCTCAACCTACTGAACCTCAACGAGGTTCCGGATATCGAGGTAGGTCTTTGTCTCCATCCTGTCTCATCTGCTGACAGACTGGTTTTGGTCCCACCGTCTTAGATGTCTCTTTCCCGTGACCGTGTCTCTGCAGCAGCCCAGTTCTGCTGTGATCACAAAGAAGTTCAGTTACCTCCTGGTGAAGACCGGCACCCTGATGCTGAAGGCTCGCAGTGACCGGAGAGGCTACGTCCCTGGGCAGGTTATCAAGATGGCCACTGAGATCCATAACAAGTCAGGGAAGGACACGGGATGCGTACTGGCCAGTCTGATACAGGTGGACACCGGACACCCTAAGATACAGTACAACTACTCTTGCAGAAACAATGAGAGTATTAACAGGGTACTTTTCATGTGTACTCTAGAAAGTGACCTATAAGACCAAGAAGCCTTTGTTTGACCTGCGGACCATCGCTGAGGTGGAGGGAGCAGGAGTGAAGGCGGGAAAACACGCTGAGTGGAGGGAGCAGATTATCGTCCCGCCCCTGCCTCAGTCGGGATTAGCAGGATGTAGCCTTATAGACATCGACTACTTCATTCAGGTCTGTGTTCACAACCTGTCTCTCTACCACTCTCTACCTCTGTCGCTCTCTCTTTTACGCTCTCTCTGAGAACTTCCTGTCCCTCATTAGGTCCTTTAACCTAGATCTCCAACCTCCAACTCACAAATGTGGCAAACACCTGACCTGATACTCACCAGAAACTACGAAACAGAGGACCTACTGGTCACACCGCTACACATCTCAGACCACTTTTTTATCCGCTTCTCTATCGGCCTCCTGGAACAGCCACATGTTCCGCCGCAACCTGTCCACCACACAATTTACCACCATCCTGCCTCCAAACGTGTAGAGACTGACAAACCCTGTCGACTGCATTCTATGAGCTCTATGTATCAACTAGTAAAATTCAAGTTCTTTCCGTTCCAGGTGTCGCTGAAGTCTCCAGACGCAGTCGTGGTTTTGCCCATCTACATAGGCAACATCACTTTAAACACTTCTCCGTCCAGAACCGTGGCCTCCACTCCAGACCACAGCGGCGCCGCAGGGATCACACCCACCGCTCCACCGGCAGAGGAGCACCTGGACGAGAGTTTGTGCGCAGGAGGCGCGGTCAGCGAGGAGATTCCGACAAAAAGCCACTCCCAGCAGGACTCCTCCGGGCAGCCCGTCACCATGTCGCCCAGCGCCTTCAGCCACGCGCCAGGTGCGGCAATGCCTCCAGGACACAGGAGGCCCGACATGTCCTCCCCACTGTTTTGTCTCTCCACCGGAGCAACGATACCTTTCTTCACCGAAGGAGATGTGACTCCCATTCCCACTTCCTGTTCCCTGATCCTGCCTCCAGAGTACAGCAGCTGGGACTACCCTCATGGTCAGTGAACACACAGTTATGTCGTCAAAGTCATGGTTTTGACTGATTATTTTGAAAATGGGATTTAGTATTACACACTTACAGAGATAAAGTACTCTGAGACTAAAAATGAAAATACTAAAACACGACCCATCTCTATACCCCCAGCGTCGCTCATCACTGTTTTTCCCATATTTTCCAGAACCTCCCCCCACATACGAGGAAAGCTGCAGCAGCGTCAACTCCAGCGTCATCAACAGGCAGTAGACAGGAAGAAGCTGATGGTGCGCCAAGGCCACATTCACATTTACATATATGCCCTCACCTGTGGAACAATCAGAACAGGTTGAGGTGACAGCAGACGGACAGAAGCCTGAAAACCCCAAAGATTCGGTTGTTGTTGTTTTAACCTTTTTTCCTGTTTTAAAAAATTGACTCTGTCTTTTAAGGAACATTTAAGATAGATTTTTGATTAATTGTTTCATAGACATAACAGGTGATGATCACTGTGCCTAAAAGACGTCTCTTGGACTGTCCCGCGGTTTAGATGACTGTGAATGGACTGGTTTCCCTCTGGGGCCGGGGTTAAATCTTTCCTCTTTATTGAATTGTTGCATCTGTGATGCTTTGAATCATGTTCGTCAGCCTGCTGGAGGCTCAGGGTTGACCACACCCAAAGTCAGTGACAATGATCCTAATGTACACTTGTTCCTGTGGTTGGCTGTAGTGTGTGTTTCTTTGTCCTTCTTCTTGTCAGAGAGACGGAAAGGTCTTCGCCTAGAGGCATCCTGTGGACCTGTTTTTAAAGGGATAGTTGTGTGTGTGTGTGTGTGTGTCTCAGATACTGGCACATGGTAACAAGACCTGATAGCTCAAACTATGACCACTATACTAAAGTCTCCAATCTCTCCAGAATATGTTTACTGCTCAGTCTCACTTCTTTCAACAGTTTGTGTTGGTTTACCAATTTCCCATACAAAAGTCCATTGAAGAAAATGAGGATTTAACTGTGCAGCACACAGCAGTTGTTTATCTACTTCTTTACTGTTTCAGATTTTTAATACCATAAAGAAGAAGAACTAGCCTCCTGTTTTCTTATGCTTAAATCTCTGTTTTTCTCTATGGACTTTGGAGCAGCAGGGTGTCCTGGGTTTCCGGGACAGTGACTGTTCATTTCAAGTGTGGGTGGAATCACGACTGCACACCTTTGTCTCTGTGTAGAACAAATGAAACCTCTCTTTTCCGCATTTTTATCTGTTTCTGTCCGAGAAGTCTAAAGGAACCTTTTTAGTTATGCACCTTAAAACACTTTTTGTACATTTAACAAAGTATTTATGCCTATTTCAACTCAAACTGTTCCTTCTGTCAAATTAATTAGACTATGTATGCAGGAGACCTCTGCTCTCACATTGATTCGTTTCAGTGGTTTTCAAGATAGAAATCCCATTAAAAATTCAAACATATTTCATCTGTGACTCCACTCACTCCGACAATTTATCTACAGTCTGCTCCCTGTAGTCATTCTTTGGCACCATTTTGGTTCCAACACTGGAGCTTAACGCAGCAGTTCCTGTGTGAGTACAATATTGTACGTTCGATTTTTCTTATAACTGTCGGTTATGTTAGCATGTGGTACGATAAGGTGATCAAGACTATTTTAATTTGTAATAAATGATTCCACAGTGTAAAAATGTATGCATTTATCTTGTCTCCCTTTTCAATTTGAAACAGAGTCTGCACTCAGTCAGACTTGTGAGTTACTGGTACAGTACTGGTTCCAAGAACCAGTCTGAAACAGCCATTTAAATCCATTCATTCAACTTCACTGCTCGATCCTGTCCAGGGTCGAGCTGGGGTCAATCCTATAGTAATCAGGAGAAGGTGGGGTTACGAACTGGACTGTTCCCCAGAGACACGGTCGCATGAAGAGATCTACACTAACATTGACATCAATGGCATATGGACAGTCAGAGTGGAACTATTCTACCTGTTCCCTATACCTTGAGCCTTTTATCTGTCAGATAAAAGACACTGAGGATGTACAGAGGAGTGTGAGACAGAAAAGATTCAACAACTGTAGAAAAAAATTAGAAAAGGTTACTAAAAGGTACAGAACACTACAAATGCTCCTCATCGTCTTGAAGTTAATCACACAGCTTGAAAGATGATGATGTGTTCTCCATCACAGTCTTACACGGACCAGAAAGTGCTGCATGTGTTCGTGTTTCTCACCAACACTGTCCACTATGTCTTCAAGAAAGTTGGCCTCCTCTGGTACCTGTCTGACTTGGAGGAGGCCTGTTACATCAACCGTGTGGTAAATCGTAGCATGAAAGGACTCATCGTCAGCGGACGAAACGTCCCGCCTATGGCAGCGGCCAAGTCCTTATCTGATGACATCGTCTCAGAGCTTCGAGAGAAGTACAGGAACCTCCTAACGTATGTTCTACTTCGTCAGGATCCTCGTGTGGATGCTGTTCTCATTGACTGCCTCAGGAATCGCACCAATGAGCTGCTGGAGAAAAAGGATAAGATCTGGTCTCGCATCATCTCCATGGCATCTAAGCTGATTTCAAAATGCAGTCAACGTCTGAATTTTGATAAAACAGAAGATTCACAATTGACCAATGCATTGCTTCAGAGCAACAAATACAAACATTTAGTTGAGGTAAACAGGAAACCAAGAAAAGACGAGGGAATCATGAAATAGCATGGATGCTAACTTCTGTAGGACACGTAATGCTGTAGAACTATGAATAAAAGTAAAGGTGTTTATAAAATATTTTTGTGTGAATAATTGATTATTTAGTTTGAGCCAATAGAACAATATACAATACAATTTTTTTACAATTTTATTGTGCAGCCTAAATTAGTATGAATTTGAATGAAACTCAAAAACTGTAATAATGCCCATGGTTGGTTGTTATTAAGACAACTTGATCTATAATTTTATAAAGAAAAACTGAGAACTTGTTTGGTTGTTTTCTTGCTAGATTTGTGTTATGAGAAGGTTTCGATTCACAGTTTAGCTATTAAATGCCCCAATGGATTGATCCATAAGGCATTGGCCTCCTAAGCCAGGGATTGTGGGTTAGAGACCCATCTGAAGTGCTGATTTATTATAGCGCTTCAGGTGCAATGTCACTGTCTGTGATGCAGGAGCAGTGAGATGGAATCCTGCTACAGCAGTTGTGATACTAGTGTTGTGACAGAAATATTTGTTAGTTCCATATAATAATGGTTAGCACATCTGCCTCGGAAGCAGAGAGTTGGTTTCGATTCACAGAGGAACCACATTAAATTATTATATCTAATGATAAAAATGCTGTAGTAAATTGTCAATTGCAAAAAGTTTTAGGCAGACAGAAAGGGTAGTTTTATATGGAGTTTCTTCCAAGGCAAAAAAATAATTTTAATTTAATTTAATACTGAAACAAATTGTTTTGCAACTTCTCGTCTCATAATCTTGCCCTTTTCAAGATGGCGGCGAGAGAAACGTGAAAGTGTGTACGTACGTCTGCTACGTAAGAGTCTACTTATTGAAGCTTTTGGTTTGAAGGACTGCATACTGGATACGATTTCCGGTTATCATGTGATTATATCTTTGCTGTGCTCAGTTCGTCAGCGGGGCAGCAACTTAAAAAAACCGTCAAGAGGAAGCATTTGTTTTTGTTTTGTCCCCTGCGTTCGATAATTACATTAAAGGCTTCAAATTTGCGAAAATGTTTCAGTGATACTACGTTTTTGGTACGTATTAACATTTATCTGGTTTGTGTTTTGCTTCCGTTAGCAGCCATGCTAATCCGGAAGTCGCTGCATTGCAGATGTAGTTTCATGGTTGTACTTTACAGATCAATGGGCATAGGAGAATAACTGTCACGACCAACACGACGTTACAAATATATATATATATCGGCTTGAATGGTTTTTAGCAGCACATTGAACAAACCAAATGTACCCTTTTGGTATTTCGAGTTAACGTAACCTATAACTGTCAAGGTTAATACTGCAGATGTTTAAACTGTTAGTATTTTTACTGTATGTAATTCTTGTAATTCTTCTCTCTATAGCTGTTATTTATTTTGACCAAATGTAGAAATGTTACTGTATAGTTTCAAATAAAGCTTCTAGAATTGAAAACGCCACTCGTGAAGCTTTATTTTTACTGCAAGTACCATCATATGACGTGCTTTATGCTAATATACCAACGTGCTAAATGTGTCCTATTTGGACGTCCGCACTCCGCCGTGTGATGATCTAGAGAAAATAACTTTCTTAATTCGATATTTTCCCAAATGTTAAAAGAGAAAATTACATATCCACTTTAGAATCTGTCTTGGAACGTGAGTTATATTATGGCTAATCCAGCCGGCGTCTTCAGCTGCAGCTGCTAGTTTTATACAGAACATTACCCATTTGTTTATCTAAGGTTTTAAAATGAGTCATTTGATATGTTAAATGCAGATGAAAAAATGCCAATAAGTTTGGTCAAATCCGTGTTAAAATAGCAACTTTTTTTCTCACTTTACACCACATATGCATAAATTAACAGAAACCTAATATTAAGTGAAATTATTGTACCATGATAGATAGTTGATGGAAAATTAGTTATTGAGCTAATCAACACAGTTGTTGACTATATTGGAATAATTAATTTAATGCCATCTGTCAGTTGTTAGACAGAGCAGTCCTATTGTCATGATTGTCTTTTTGTGCTTAATTTCATAATTAGACATTTTAAGGTTGAAATTCCAGTACTGAATGTTGGAGAAGGATATTGTTTAGATTTTTGAAGTAGTAGTGGTAGATATTCTGCAAATCTGCAAATGTGAGATTTAGGTAAGTTGACTGACTGTCATAATTGATGACTCAGCACCAACTGGTGCCACTGGGTGTAAGTAAAAATGATAGTATCTTTGTGCATCTGTTCCTAATTCTCTTCCTCCAGATACATTATTATAACAACAATGTCGGGAAACGGCCTAGTTTTACCCATAGTGCTGTGGGGCCGCACAGCTCCCACACACTGCATCAGCACTGTACTGGTGATGGACGACTTCAGCACCATCATCACAGGCTGCCATGACGGACAGATCTGCCTGTGGGACATGACGCCAGAGCTGGAGGTACTGAGTAGGATGAGGAGGTTCATGTCATGTCTACTTGGGAGGGTCTTTTCTGACACTGTCTTTTTTCTTTTTCTATTTTCTTCTCTTTTTTTTTGCTCTTTTTTCTGCGTCGTCCTTTCCTTTCCTATCACAATGCTAATTCCTGGTGGGCAAGGTCCTGAAGTCGGAGTCACTGAAGCACTCTTGTGTTGCTTTTTTTTTGTTTGTTTTTTTAGTTGATTAGATCACTATAGTTGTTCTAAGTCCTCACTTTGTTATTTAGAGGGATGACTATTTTTTTTTGGAAAGATTAAAGTTTTTTGTTCATTTTTAAGTAAGCAACATGGATTTTCAAAGGGATCTTGTAAAGAAACTATTTACTATTATCCTTCCTCTACCTTTTTCTTTTTGTTCTTTATCTTCTATATCTTTTTCTGCCTTTCCTTTATTACTTCCGATTCAGCTGCAAGGTGTTTGTTGGTTTGGATTTTTCATATACTGTATACAATTGAACACTGTATTTACATGCATGATATCTAATTATACTTTCCAGGAAGTTTATTATTATATTTCTCTGATCTTTTCTTGTCTCTTTCCCAGATTTGTCCCAGGGCCATGTTGTTTGGACACACAGCCTCCATTACCTGTCTATCCAAAGCCAGTGCCTGCAGTGATAAACAGTTCATTGTCAGTGCAGCAGAGAGCGGGTGAGCGAAAAAAAACAAACAGCCGGGTGGCAGACATGAAAAGTGCCCCATGGAAAATGTTTTTTTTTTTTCCTTGTTTACCAAGCGCTGACGTACAGATTTAGCTATAGATGGGTGATGTCTGACTTCGTCTCCTCACGTTACAGGGAGATGTGTTTATGGGATGTTAATGATGGACGCTGTATTGAGTTTACAAAACTGGCCTGTGCTCACACCGGAATACAGGTATGAACATCGAGGGATTGGCTTGTGTCATGTGGTTTCTTTTTCATAAGAAATACAAGTTTCTGCTAATAATTCAAACCTAATTCACTGCATCAGCACTTTTTGTAAGAAAAAACTATGATTAACATTTACAGTAACTCTCAATTCTAACATCATTCTAACACAAACTTACCAAAGATGGCAGCAGTGGACCTGCAGCTTCCATGCCTCCGTGGGCTAAATATTATGTTTTTGAGAACCTTGTTACATGAGTACCAATTGATAATAACATGTCACACTTTTTTCAGCATTGTCCATATTTTTACTGGTGATAAATAAGTACCAATTGATAATAACGTGTCACACTTTTTTCAGCATACTGTATGTGTTGTTTTAAGTCAATAGTTATATCACATCAGCTTTAATTGTCCATATTTTTACTGGTGATAAATTCTATTACTTTACATGTGCTTACAGTTTTACCAGTTCACCGTTAGTACTGAGAGAGAAGGACGTCTCCTCTGTAACGGTCACTACCCAGAAATCCTGGTGGTGGATGCGACCAGCCTGGAGGTCCTGTACTCACTGGTATCTAAGATCTCACCGGACTGGATCAGTTCCATGAGCATCATCAGGTCCCATCGTACACAGGGTGAGAGAGGCTGGAACCAGCATTCTGTGGACACCTGCCCTTTGTATAACTTTTTTCTGTACAGTATAATTGCCAGTTTGTTACTAACTTCCTGTTTGTTTGTTTCTGCAGAGGACACAGTGGTGGCCGTGTCAGTAACAGGGATTCTAAAGGTCTGGATCATCACAGCTGAGGTCAGCAAGATGCAGGTACACGGGAGGTTTAGCACGGTTAAAAGCATTTTAAAATAATTTTTCATGATTAATCAAGGTAAACACACAGCCACCCTGTAATTTATCGTATTAAAAATGGCCCGTGTACATTCTTAGTTCTTTGAACAAATGAAAAGACAAGAGTTCTATTAAAAATGGCCCGTGTACATTCTTTGAACAAATGAAAAGACAAGAGTGTACGAGTAGAGTTTTTAACTCTAAGTCTAGAATGTTAACATTAATGTGTGAGTTTGTGTTTTTGTGTTCAGGACATGGACCCAGTGTTTGAAGAAGAGTCCAAACCCATCTACTGTCAGGGCTGTCAGAGCATTTCCTTCTGCACCTTCACTCAGAGCAGTCTGCTGGTTGTCTGCTCCAAGTACTGGAGGGTGAGAGATGATGGGGTTCAAGGACCTGCCTCACTCTCGGCTGAAGGCTTCACTTACAGTTCTGTAACCATCCTTTTCATACGTGTGCGTATCAGGTTTTTGACGCGGGTGACTACTCGCTGCTCTGCTCGATGCCTAGTGACGGTGACCAGATTTGGGCTGGAGGAGAGTTCATCGCTGCGGACAAAGTCATCATCTGGACTGAGGACGGACACAGCTACATCTACAAACTGCCTGCCAGGTATTCAGCTGTGATTACTGGCTTTTAATGGGAAAATCGGTGCTATCATATCAAACTTAAACCAGAGTGCTGGGAATTCATGGCATTTTAGAACATTGGGAACTTTGAGAAAGTCAAAAAGTACATTGGAATGCCACTTGAAGTCAATGGTTCAAATGACAATGTTGGGAAAAGTTGCCCCTCTGCAATAACTCTGAGCTCCCCAAGTGTGGTTTGCCCCACACTTTGGGATTCATACCACATATCACACCACTGAACACACAATGAAATTTGACCTCTGCATTTTAACCCATCACCAAAGTGAGCAAGGGGCTGCTTAAGCACCCTAAAAAACGAAACACTAAAAACGGATATTTTTTATTTTTACAGGTGCCAAATCAAATACATTTTGTTTTAAAATGTGAATTTTATTGATTTATTATTTGTTTAACTTATTAGTTAAAACTGTACTATTTACTTACTGGCAAAATTGTGATTGCTTTAAATGTGCTATTGAGCTCACTTTATCTGTACCTCTGTGTGTGTGTGTGCATGTGCACACTCCCAGTTGTCTACATGCCAGCGAACACTTCCGCAGTGATGTCGGTAAAACCAGCGATGGCTCGGTCCCGCCTCTCCTCTGCAGCATCGCCAACCGTGCAGACAAAGAGGTGGGTCATGTGATGTTAGTTATGTGACACTCAACAGCTGTGTAGCTGGAAAACTTCCTGTTACTGAAACCTGAGCTGATGATTAGCGTATAATCCAGGCCTTAGGGGCAGTTGTGAGTTATTTGTTTTGTCCACATATGTGTAATTCAGTGGCACCTACTGGGGTGTTAGCTCATCTGCACACTTTCCAAAGGAAAATGTAAAAACACTCTGTGTCACTTTGTACTTGTGTTAATGTGTTGAGTTTGATTCAGATTTAGAGAAAGAAAAATAATAATAATATGTATAATAAAATGGCATTTGAACCTACTAATGTAGAAGAACAAGTTCTGGGTTCTGGGATATAAAATCGTCTAGTATATTTTCAGTGAAGGCGGTGCAAACTTTATTTTCCTCCTGGAGAAAAAAACATTTATTGTTAGTATAATGAAATTCATATTTTACAGTTACTGTACATTTTCCTTTTTCTCCCTGCAGCTGCTTATCTGTCCTCCTGTGACTCGCTTCTTCTTTGGCCGACGGGAGCCGTTCCATAAGCTCCTGATCCAGGGAGACTCAGCAGGTCGACTCTCTCTGTGGAGCATCCCCGAAACATCTTCAAAACTGCCGCCCACCACCCCAGCTGGTGAGGTCACCATTGCCTCTAGTGGTGTGATGTTTTTTTTTTTGTTTTCTTTTTTCCCTAGGGAGATGTTTTCATTAAAGCTCCAAAAGACCAGAAACATCATGTCAAATTACTCCAAAAGTGTTTCTCAAAACCTAAAACAAAATGCAGTCTAGACGGTGCAACAAGGAAAAACATGGCTGCAGTAACAACCAATAGCAGGATATAATATTACTATTAAAATACTATTCCTGACTTGTAATACTGTCCCAATTAAGAGATGGATAAAAATACAGTTGAGCTACACAGTGTCAGAAGTGTTTAGCACTTGCCTTACAATAGGGAGGTCATTGATTTGTGGGTTTGATCCCTGCACTTTCTGTCCACAAACAGAAATTATTCAGTTGATTATTCACTCTAAACTGACTATAGGTGTCAATATGTTGTGAATGATTGTTTGTCTCTACATGTGACTCTGTGTTGGACTTGAGAACTGTCCGGGGTCTAACCCCCCCTCTACCGTGTTGGCTGCTGTTATTGGCTTCAGCGCTTCTTGATCACTGATTGATTGAATGAATGAGTGAATTTACTGGTTCTTTTCCTTTGATAACTTTTTTTTACATTAAGCTTATTTTTCTTTACAGTTTGTATGTGTATTTGTAAATCTGTAGAGCTGCAGGTCTCCTCCACGGTCAATCTCCAGGAGGCGTTTGACAAACTGACCCCGGTGTCTGCGGGGATCATCGACCAGCTCAGTGTCCTGCCTGGCAAAGAAGAACCGATCAAGGTCGTTCAACACAGTCAACGCACTAATTACTTCTTCTTTGCTGTGAATGGAGATTTTTAGCGCCGCTATTGAAAGACTGATGCATTTATGTGTGTGTTTGTCTCCCTCTGCAGGTCACATCCAGCGTCTACATCCCCTCTCAGGGCCGACTTGTGTGCGGGAGAGAAGACGGCAGCATCATCCTGGTTCCTGCCACTCAGACAGCCATCGTTCAGCTGCTGCAGGGAGAACACATGCTGCGCAGAGGTGAGAGGAGGAAGAGACTTAAGTTAATAACTTAAAAAAAATTAAAATCTGAGTTTTGGCAGAGAGGCAAACATGCGAATGTAACCCTGAAAATAAAGTGATCAGAGAGATATTAATTTCAGATTGAGATTGAATTGCATCTGTTTTTTCCTCCTCTCCCTCAGGTTGGCCTCCTCATCGCACATTGCGTGGTCATCGGAGCAAGGTGACATGTGTCCTGTATCCGTACCAGATCTCCCCCCGGTATGACCAGCGCTCCCTGGTGTCTGGAGGAGTAGACTTCTCTGTTATTGTCTGGGACATTTTCACTGGAGAGATGAAGCACATCTTCTGTGTCCATGGAGGGGAGATCACTCAGCTCATCATCCCACCTGAAAACTGCAGCGTAAGGGTTATTTAAATTTCAAATTCTTCTTTCTAGTTGCAAAGAAATTCTGAGTGAGAACTGATGTTTGGTTTCTTCTCCTCAGACTCGTGTCCAGCACTGCGTCTGCTCCGTGGCCAGTGATCACTCTGTCGGTCTGCTGAGTCTCAGGGAGAGAAAGTGCATCATGCTGGCGTCCAGACACCTCTTCCCCATCCAGGTCATCAAGTGGCGTCCGGCAGACGACTACCTGGTTGTGGGATGTTCTGACGGCTCCGTCTACGTCTGGCAGATGGACACAGGTTAGAAATTTCCAGATGGAAAGACAAACAATATAAAACAAGTAGGATATGCAGTGATACCTCTCCCATCTGTGTCAGCGTCTTCGTTTGGACTTTGTAACTGAAGCCTGAGAAGAACAGAGCGTTTAGTAGGCATCGTAGGGCGTTAAATGGTGTTAAATTAGGGTCAACTTTCACAAGAGCACTAACTTTACAGCAACTTAGTATATAACGGCCGACAGACAAGGGGAGATGCTGAGAGATGATACGATGCATGAGCCAATCAGCTTGAGGATGCTCAACTAGCCAATAGAATGCTGTGCATGATCTTGTCCCGGTAAACAAAGCCATTTTAAAGCCAACACTTTTGTATGTATAATTATTTTGTAATGTCTTTTAGTTTATTTTTTGCATTTCTTTTACTGTTTAATAGTTTTAGGTTAGAAAATGTTTTATATGCCGAAAATAATGAAAGTATTGGAAATTTAAAAAAAAAATCTTGTTAAAAAACCACAATATAGAGAGAACCTCTGCGGAACGGATAAAAAAAATCTGCGATGTACTGACGGAGTGAAAGGAGAACCGCGATATAGAGAGGGATCACTGTATTCATTCATTGATTGTGTTAATGCAGTAATCAGTAAAAGCAGGTGTTTATTTTCCTGCACATTAACACAATATAGAAGGCATCATCATGCGTTTAAACCAAAAAGATAATCACTGGCTAAGACAGATGGAGCACAGTCAAACGTGTCTTTGTGAACACAAGTGAGGGAAGGATGGAACACGAGATTGACAGGCGGATTGGTGCAGCGGGTGGCTAAGACAGCTGTTTGCGAACACAAGTGAGGGAAGGATGGAATTGACAGACAAGATTGACAGGCGTTTCAGGCGCGGTTGCAGAAATGCGGTTGCTGTATCAGTCCGTTGTGGCAACGAAGGAGCTGAGCCAAAAGGCAAAGCTCTCGATTTACCAGTCAATCTACGTTCCTACTCTCACCTATGGTCATTAACTTTGGGTCATGACCGAAAGAACAAGATCCTGGATGCAAGCGGCCTATGTCGCTCGGTTAGCCTGGGTACACCTCAAAATCCTCCCAGTAGAGGAAGTGTCTGGGGAGAAGTCTGTTACTGTTGCCCCTGCGATATTTGGGAAATTCTTGTGTTAGCTAACAGATCTGCTGCAACAGGCTGGCAGGTGTCAAGTATGTGCTCCACTGGGAATCAAACCCATGACTTCCTGCTCTCTGCTTCCCAGTCAAGTGTTCTAACTGTTATACTATGGGACATTAAAAAAGAATAATACAGATTAATAATTTTTCTAACCTTGTTACAAAAAGTGAAAATGTTGAAGTTGAAATGAATTAGCCTTTCTGTGCCCCCCTTCAATAGCACCAGATATCTCTAAGGGGGCCCGGCCCCCCACTTGTGGAACCATTGCCCTATATAATGAGATCTACAGTAGTAGCACTTGTGGTCTAATGATGTGCAGGTAATCGTCTCCCTCTCCCTCCCTCTCTCTTTATCTCTCTCTCTATCTCTCTGTGAAGTGTTTGCAGTCAGAGACAGGAGACTCAGTCTGTGACCTGAATCATATTCCTCAGATAATAGAAGATTATAGTCGGCGTTCAGAAACACTGAACTGCTGCTGCTGCCGCTCATGATTGTCTCTCACCGAGTTGGACCGAATGATAAAAATAATAGGAGAGTGTAGGAACGAGATGAGAGAGATTGACAGACACAAAGGCTGAGATGAAGCTGTTGGTCTGCTCACACTCACATTATATACCCTGGTGCATTATGGGTCCATAGGTATACTGGTCACGTGTCCATATATCTGTATGCTTCTCTCACTGAGTCGTCAGGACAGGAAGATCAGAGCTGGACCAGCTTCAGTACATTAGACCAATGTAAGACTTTGTAAACTCCTTGATCCAAGCTCACGTCCAGCTATTTATGGCTACCTTCAATGTATTTTGCCATTTGTTTGGTTAACTTTAGCCTTTTCCCTGCTAACACATTTTTCTGTTGCCTATTTTGCAACAAGTGAGTCACTTCTAACTGCAGTATAACTTTGACCAAAATTTTTATATATACTGACTTTTGCTGTTCCAAAGCTCACACTAAGGCCCGATTTTCCCTCCTTTTAAAGATGTTAATAGATGCGTTGTTTCAAACTGCTCATAGACAGCCATACCTTTAGCATGGTAGTTAAGCGCCATATCCGCAAGGGGGCAGTATTGAGCTGGGTGTTAATTTCCAGCCATAAGACATGAGTTGCTCATTCTAGAAATTTGGTGACGGTGGAGGAGATGTGTTGATATTTCTGCTCAGAACAGAGGTCAAATGAGATTCGCAGCCTATCATAAGCTACACATTTGCAGTCTCCCCCAGCCCCATGATATTCAGTGGTACTGCTCAATTTGAAGCTTTGGGCTATGCATTCACAAACCCTCTGACATCAAACCAAGATATGCTCATAACACCGATGATGGACTATGTTAGGGTACTTACCCAGAGGTGGGTAGAGTAGACAAAAACTACTCAAGTAAAAGTACTGTTTCAGAATAATATTACTTAAGTTAGAAGTAAAAAGTAGTCATCCAAATAATTACTTGAGTAAGAGTAAAAAAAGTACTTGGTGAAAAAACTACTCAATTGCTGAGTAATTGTTGAGTAACATCTGATTTATTTTTCAATCATAACTTAAAAACAAATCAAAAACGATTTTAGATCAAACTTACCGCAACATATTTCCTCACGTTAGATGTTGCGTTTTAAGACGTTAAGTTACTTTGTAAATATTTATTTTTAATGTACTCTTTTATGTATTATTCCATTGATTTGTATATTTATAGAAGTATTTGAATTTACCTAAAGATTAGTTTAAGGTATTTAATTAATTTGATTAATGTACTCTTTTGTATTATTCCATTGATTTGTATTTTTATAGTAAATAAGTATTTGAATTTACCTAAGGATTAGTTTAAGGTATTTAATTAATTTGTTTTATTTTTTTATTTTATTGCAACTATAAACTCTCCTCTCTGTAATTTTGTCTGATCTGATTGAAAAATAAATCAGATGTTACTCAACAGTTACTCAGTACTTAAGTACTTTTTTTACTCTTACTCAAGTAATTATTTGAATGACTACTTTTTACTTCTAAATTAAGTAATATTATTCTGAAACAGTACTTTTACTTGAGTACAGTTTTTGGCTACTCTAAAAATCCGTTTGTTTTGGGAAACACAAAAGACACCCCATGATGTGACTTCTGTTCTGCACTGTTTGTAAACTGAACATGCTTTCAATATGAGAAAAACTTACTCAAGTAAATGTAACAGAGTAAATGTAACTCGTTACTACCCACCGCTGTACTTACCATTGAGCATCGTTCCCAGGTGCTCTGGACCGCTGTGTGATGGGCATAACAGCCGTGGAGATCCTGAACGCCTGTGATGAGCTGGCCCCGGCCACTGTGGACGCTCTGAGCCACTCCGCTGTGAACCTGAAGCAGGCCATGACCCGTCGCAGCTTGGCGGCGCTAAAGAACATGGCTCAGCACAAACTGCAAACAATAGGAGAGTGTAGGAACGAGATGAGAGAGATTGACAGACACAAAGGCTGAGATGAAGCTGTTGGTCTGCTCACACTCACATTATATACCCTGGTGCATTATGGGTCCATAGGTATACTGGTCACGTGTCCATATATCTGTATGCTTCTCTCACTGAGTCGTCAGGACAGGAAGATCAGAGCTGGACCAGCTTCAGTACATTAGACCAATGTAAGACTTTGTAAACTCCTTGATCCAAGCTCACGTCCAGCTATTTATGGCTACCTTCAATGTATTTTGCCATTTGTTTGGTTAACTTTAGCCTTTTCCGTGCTAACACATTTTTCTGTTGCATAGTTTGCAACAAGTGAGTCACTTCTAACTGCAGTATAACTTTGACCAAAATTTTTATATATACTGACTTTTGCTGTTCCAAAGCTCACACTAAGGCCCGATTTTCCCTCCTTTTAAAGATGTTAATAGATGCGTTGTTTCAAACTGCTCATAGACAGCCATACCTTTAGCATGGTAGTTAAGCGCCATATCCGCAAGGGGGCAGTATTGAGCTGGGTGTTAATTTCCAGCCATAAGACATGAGTTGCTCATTCTAGAAATTTGGTGACGGTGGAGGAGATGTGTTGATATTTCTGCTCAGAACAGAGGTCAAATGAGATTCGCAGCCTATCATAAGCTACACATTTGCAGTCTCCCCCAGCCCCATGATATTCAGTGGTACTGCTCAATTTGAAGCTTTGGGCTATGCATTCACAAACCCTCTGACATCAAACCAAGATATGCTCATAACACCGATGATGGACTATGTTAGGGTACTTACCCAGAGGTGGGTAGAGTAGACAAAAACTACTCAAGTAAAAGTACTGTTTCAGAATAATATTACTTAAGTTAGAAGTAAAAAGTAGTCATCCAAATAATTACTTGAGTAAGAGTAAAAAAAGTACTTGGTGAAAAAACTACTCAATTGCTGAGTAATTGTTGAGTAACATCTGATTTATTTTTCAATCATAACTTAAAAACAAATCAAAAACGATTTTAGATCAAACTTACCGCAACATATTTCCTCACGTTAGATGTTGCGTTTTAAGACGTTAAGTTACTTTGTAAATATTTATTATTAATGTACTCTTTTGTATTATTCCATTGATTTGTATTTTTATAGTAAATAAGTATTTGAATTTACCTAAGGATTAGTTTAAGGTATTTAATTAATTTGTTTTATTTTTTTATTTTATTGCAACTATAAACTCTCCTCTCTGTAATTTTGTCTGATCTGATTGAAAAATAAATCAGATGTTACTCAACAGTTACTCAGTACTTAAGTACTTTTTTTACTCTTACTCAAGTAATTATTTGAATGACTACTTTTTACTTCTAAATTAAGTAATATTATTCTGAAACAGTACTTTTACTTGAGTACAGTTTTTGGCTACTCTAAAAATCCGTTTGTTTTGGGAAACACAAAAGACACCCCATGATGTGACTTCTGTTCTGCACTGTTTGTAAACTGAACATGCTTTCAATATGAGAAAAACTTACTCAAGTAAATGTAACAGAGTAAATGTAACTCGTTACTACCCACCGCTGTACTTACCATTGAGCATCGTTCCCAGGTGCTCTGGACCGCTGTGTGATGGGCATAACAGCCGTGGAGATCCTGAACGCCTGTGATGAGCTGGCCCCGGCCACTGTGGACGCTCTGAGCCACTCCGCTGTGAACCTGAAGCAGGCCATGACCCGTCGCAGCTTGGCGGCGCTAAAGAACATGGCTCAGCACAAACTGCAAACGCTCGCGACCAACCTGCTCGCTGCAGACAACGCTGACAAGGTATGTGTGAATAAACGCTGGAACGCTGGATTCTATCATCTCTGGAGCGACTGGTTTTCTTTGCCTGTTATTCTGGATTTTCAAATGGTAACAAGTTTGTCTCATTTAAACCGCTCTGTCTCCAGCACTGAAGGCGATAAAAAGATTGCTAGCATTTTTAGTTCATGAGATCACAGGAGGTGTAGATCTTCTGCTGCCTCCTTTGTAAACCTGTATCACTGACGTAAACAGAAAAAAAGGTTTACACACGCTAATGTTGCACCCTGACAAAGTTAAATGTAGTGATGGTGGCTCGGTAGGTTCACAACAATCACAGAAAATCTCTTTGGACTTTTGTGTAGAGTAAGTGGTTTAGAAAGTGACACTAAATGCTTTTTCCTGATGCCTGCAAAGTTCAAATTGGTCTTTTTCTACCTTTCACAATTCAGTTTACCTCCGTCTTTGTTGTGTTTTTGTTGTCTTCATCAACCTCACACACACACACACACACACACACACACACATCTTGTTGCGTTGGTCAGACAGCTGGCCGAACTCACTGTCCAATTAAAAAATACTGCTAGAGACAAAGCAAAGGTCAACACTGCTGCGCAGATGTGTGTATTTGTGTGTGCGTGTGTGAGAGAGCGAGGGAGAGACGGAAGGCAACAATGATGTCTCCCATGGGGAGACCCATACCATCTCTAAATGTCAGAAAAAGTGCAGTGTTTGTTTTCTCTCAGAGAGACTGTCCACTGCAGCTCCTGCGGGTTCCTATTGACTGTTTTCACAATCAGCACATTTATAGGTTAAGGATAAATTAATCAGGGTTAAACCTATGGTACGAAAAAATGCCGTAAATGAATTAAAGATTATGCAATAAGCAAATATAACTATCAGAATCAGCTTTATTGGCCAACTATGGAAACATATAAGGAATTTGACTTTTCCATTTGCTCCAATGTACAAATTACAACACAAAGTAAGACATTTCAACACATGCAAATGTCATTCAAGAAAAAACCAAAAATCCCTTCTTTTTTTTTTTTTTTTTCAAATACACCTGTCACTTCAGAATGGTCAGCAACTGGAGTTTTTGTATGACGTTACTTATATATCTATACAGAGAAAACTAAAGCATGTATAGTTGCTTTCCTCAGGAACACGTTAGTGAACCATAGACGGGCTCTGTGCAGGTTTGGGGCTGCATTTCAGCTTGTTACATCTGGCATTTGTTAAATACTGGTGCTATGATTGCAGAAAAGCTCATCTGTTACTGTTACATTTACAAAATAACACAATTCAACACAGTACAAAGTAACACAGTTCAACACACAATTCAACTAAATGTAAAACATATATATATATATATAACAAGAATACAGTTGCTAAGCTAGCCACATATCACACGCTACAACTGTTACCGTTTTTTCGTAGTTTTTTTAAAAACTAGCCTACTGAATAAAGTACAGGTTCGGCTGTATTTGAGATCACATTTTGCTACACGTTCCCCTTCTAAGATGAAAGGAGTTTGGCACGTGTGGTGCGATACAGATGTGCCCCCTAGAAAAAGAGTTTTGCAATTTAAACGAACGAGCAGGTATTTACTCAACTACCTGTTTACTTGTTGTGAACAAATGTACAGACGGTGATGAACCGGCTCAGAAGACAAACACCCTGGTGTAATTTACAGGGTAAACGTTCAGTTGAGTTGTTGCAGTTTGACTTTCACCGTTTCACGATCCATTTAGCTCCCGGATAACCTTTTTGTGTGTGTTTGTGCGCACACACATACACACAGTCACTCATACGTGTACGTGCGTTGAGTTTCCTGTTGTAGATTTATTGTGTGTGTCTCCTGGGTTTTTTCCCTGCTATAACTGCCTGTAATCACAGTCTTTTCCTCTGACTTCTATCACAAAGACATTGTTTCTGTCTCCGTCATTCCTCATATCTGCTCGAATTATGGGTCAAACCGCCCGCTCTCCCCTGTGGGTGTATGTGTATATGTGTGTGTGTGTGTGTATACACGCTCCCCTGTGGGGTGTAATGGCAGATAATGACCATAAAATGTCAGCCCATCAAACCCAGCATTACACAGTCAGGTGCAGTTTTCTGTGTCGGTGTGTATACACCTGTGTGTGTGTTTTTTTTGTTTGTTTATGTGTGTGCGACAAAGGAGCTGTGTGTGTTTTTGTGAATTTGAGATTGTCTTCTGCTGGTTTTCCTTAACCTAATGGTGTAAAAAAAAACACAAAAAGATTAATATATTATGTTCAATAACAATAAGCAAAATGCTCAGTTAGAGGCCACTTCATTTGGTACAGTCTGATCCAGTCACTCAACAGATCTGGTGAGTGAGGTCAACATTTAACCTTATTACAGACATGTTTTGTTTTGCTGCTGAAAGAAGCTTCTAGAAGATGATTGAACAGATAAAACTTAATTAATTATATGAACCAAAAAAATGTCAACGTTTGCACTTTTTGCTTTTATTGCCAGTGGTTTCATAATCTCTCATACTAAAGTCAAATCACCTGTTCAGATACCAGACAGGTCAGGTCGAGGAGGTTACATACATGCATGATTAAATTGAGTTAATAGGAATATGTGCAATGTAGCGGTTGGCCTTCAGATGGCAGTGTTGCTCCACCAGATAGAGATGCACGTCACTGACTTCCATTCATTTGTGCAGGTCAACTAAAGTCCGATCTCTAATCTGAATCATCAACCGTTAATACCCTCACAGTGACCCTGACATTTTATGATTTTATTTTTTTATTTTTTCATGTATTAAGTGCAAAATATATTTTAGGCAAAATGAATTTAGCCAATTTATTAAATCTACTGTCCTCTATTCTGTCTGTCAGCTATACCACAATGTTTGTCTTCATGTTAAAAAGTTAAAATGACAGGTTCACACTAAGAATTACAGCCAGAGCTTTGATAGGAAAGTCTTTCCCTCAGTGCTACAGCCTGTGTGTGTGTATGTGTGTGTTTGTGTGTGCGTGCGTATGTCTATGAAGGAGATGGAGAGGCTCCTGACTGACCAGAGACACAGTACACCTGCAGTGGGAGCAGACACACACACACACACACACACACTCAGCTCATTTTTTATGATCTTTACTGGTTGAAATGTTAAACAGCGTTTCCAGAAGCATGAAAGTGCAACACAGCAAAACATCAGTGACCGTAAAGGCTTTTCATAAAAACAAAAACAAACATTAGAGCATCAGCATAAACAAGCTCTTCTTTTTGGCATGTTTCTTGTCAGCAGACTCTCTGGTTCAAACTGAACCTTTGCTTCATCTCTCACTTTTTCCAACACCTGAAAAGCAAAGTTTTGAAAACACGAATCACTGTTAGCTCCAGGTCTGTTTTACTTTCTTTCTCTTTGTCTCTTTGTTTTCTACAGGGTAACCTGCCCAAATACTCCCATAATGCACTGGTGGTCCAGGCCATGAAGACCAACCTGACAGACCCGGACATGCACGTACTGTTCTTCGATGTTGAGGCCGTGATCATCCAGCTTCTAACTGAAGAAGCCCAGAGACCAAACCCAACACTGGTGTCTCCAGAGTCACTACAGAAGAGTCAGGCTGGTGCCGACAAAGGAGGCTCCTTCCTGGCCAACAAAATCTTCAAACAGGTCTCCACAAAATAAAACTTGGTGAAATCCTGATAGTCTATTTTTATACTAACTCTTAATATTTCAAATGATCCAAACCAGGTGAAGGAAACCATGAAGGAGACCATCAAGGAACACCTGCTAGATGAAGATGAGGAGGAGGAGGAAGAGATGAGGAGGCGCGAGGAGAAGTCCAAGTCCCTCAGTCTGCTGGAGTACAACTTGACCATGGACACAGCCAAGCTCTTCATGTCCTGCCTTCACGCCTGGGGCCTGAACGAGCAGCTGGACGGCATCTGTCTGGACAGACTGGGCATGCTCAGACCACACTGTCCCATCTCCTTTGGCCTCATCTCCAGAGGAGGTCACATGTCCCTCATGCTGCCCACCTTCAAGGTACGACTGTCGCACCAGATGTTGTCCAGGATGGGGTCAAAGGAAACAACACATGGAACATAAAATAAAATTCTTATTGTAAAAAAAAGGCAAATTTATATTAGCGACCAATAAAAGCTCTAGGTGACCAATATACTGCCCATAATAATATCAGTTGCTCTTCTTTCTCCAGGAGTCTTTGCTGCAACAGTTGTCCCTGGCCACAGGTCGGAAGCTCACCCTGTCAGACATTGTGGGAAAAGGAACGTACGGAGTGTCCAGGGCTGTCACCACTCAGCACCTGCTGTCTGTCATTTCACTGGCCAACACTCTGATGGGAATGACCAACGCCACCTTTGTGGGAGAGCACATGAAGAAAGCCCCGGCCAGGTAAGACACAAACAGACACACACACACCTATCAGTTAATGTGTGAATCGCATCAATTCTTCTGATAAGAACATAACTGATACCAAATTAGAATCACAGGATTTCATCTTCCTTGTGGACATTCTTTCGGGTTTTCCATTCAGACCGATCCAGGGAGAAGTTCAAGGTTCAGTTGAGGTCTAAAATCAGACAATGAAATTTGACAATAAGAAATGTCTAGGTGCACATGGCCGATCACAGTTGGATCTAAATCGCCTCGGAATATAATTCACCTTAGATAATCTAGAGGTATAATCCAAGTGTATTTTCCTGAATCAGAAGATCAAGATTCATCACGCAGGAAAATGCAGCAAAGAAAAGAAAAGTAAACTGGATCAGGAAACAGACTGTGTCCACACACGGTGATACCCGCAGCTGCGCCTGTGTACGCCAATGTGTGTGTGAAGCTGATTGTTTAGTCCGTCTGAGCTCTCATTGTGGAGTAAAAGATTAAACACTGAGGTCGAGGTCCTGCTGCTGCTGCTGCTGCACCAGCACATCATTCCAACGTTTGACCAAAACCTGCTCAGAATAAAGCTGCAGTGATGAACAGAGCTGAGCTGTGAGGGGGAAAAACAGTGAAATACATATACCCTCATGGTAGTCACCAGTGACTAGGGTTAGAAAAACTGTGAAATACACTCATGGTAGTCACCAGTGACTAGGGTTGTCTCAATGCACTGTTTTTTTACTAATATAAAATAATATGCATTTGGATACTGGATACTGGATAATGCTCCAGGTTGGGTTTAATAAATATTCAACAAACCGGAAGGCAGTTTTAGACAGGTGGCACAGATCTGTGGGTAATCGGGTCACATGCTGTGTGTAGGTCTGAGCCCAAACCACAGGGATGACACAAGACACAATTGCTTAAAGTCAGATTTATTTTCATTTCATTGACAGGAGTACAGGTGGCACAAAACAAACAGATTTCACACTGAAAATGTTTTCAAAACTTTCTATTTCCTACTTTCTCCACGTCTTTGTCAGGAGAGCAGGTTCATTAAACCCTGAGCTCAGAACCATAGCTCTCCAAACCAGACACGGTGAATATTTGAAGTTGTTTGGGTTCGGTATTTCACTCTAACATTTGTGCTACTGAAACACCTTCAGGTCACTGCAGCTTAAAGGAAAGCTTTTTCACTAACCTCAGCTGGAATCATGGTCTCACTAAATGAATGAGCAGTATCTCAAGTTTTCAATTGTTCGTATACTTACACTTCACAGAATATAGACATCTAAAAAACACCATGTTTAATCTTGTTAACAAATAAATACATTTTCTTTCGTATAGCTTCACACATCAGACCAGTGCTAAGCTGACGGTCACTGACTGACCACATGACACATGAGTCTTTGCAGCTCTGCAAAGACTGCTGCAAGTGTGTATCTTTGAGTAG
>NC_024320.1:3842869-3861333 GCF_000523025.1 Cynoglossus semilaevis
AGTGTATCTCTTTTGTGTGTGTTACAGTGAAAGGCAGTAGGAGCAGGTGTGTGTGTGTGTGTGTGTGTGTGGGTGAGTCAGTGTGGATAGAGGGGTGGGAGTGTGAGCAGGTGCATGTTTTTTTGGCCAGTGTTTCCCTGAATGCACCTCACCGCCTCATCTGTGTAAAAAAATAAATGTGTCTGTACGTGTGTGTGTGTGTGTATGTATGTTTCCTATTTTGTTTTTCTATTTTTTAAAGTTCTTTACATTCCACAACATAGTTTAATTTGTTCAGTTTTTTTATTATTTTCCTACACTGTCAGATTTGTACAGTATAGTTTTATACACAGTATGCCTTTCTGATGGGTGAATAACTCCCTAAGGGATTAATATACCTAATACTATTTAACATTAACACTGTTTTTAGATGAACTTGACTTTAGAAGTTTATACATGGATGCAACATTTAAAATGAATGAAATATATTACTTATTTGTGAAAAATGGTTGTGCCTACAAATCTGATAGAACAATTCATCATCAGCATCAGAAAAGTACACCATGTATCAAACTATAGGCATCTTAATCTGATAGAACACCGGCATCCTAGGCTTCAAAAACATGTAACTGTAAACGTATTTATAGCCATGTGTGAAATGTTTTTAAATATAAAATAGAAGTTGTAATTTTTTTATTTTTTTTTATTTAAATTTCTTAAAAAAAACAACAGCTGTTTTTTTTTCCATGCAGAAAACAAGAAGAGCAACTGCGCTGACACAAATACTTTGAATGAATTATTGAAAAAAAAAACCTCTAATTAACCTGTTCTTTAAAACCAATTCAATTTGTTGAACATAACATGAAGTAATTTAGAAACAGAACCTGGAACGCATTTCAAAGAGATTACGTCTTTTTAATTAAACCTTTTTTTCCCCTCCAGTATGAGAGAGAACTAACTGTGATTCACCACACAGAAACACACACTTTGTGTCAATTCTTTGTCATTTTTTCCTCTTTATTAACAATCTGAGGAAACCACAAAGAACACTTTAGTCTTAGTTGCCGTTTTCCTGTCCTGCATGTTGGATTTGTTCATTAACCTGACTCTTATCTAAACCTTGGCACCAACTTAAAAGCTGCTAATTTAAATGATTTTTTTCTTCTTGATCCGAGAATCCTCTTACATAGTTAGTTTTTCCCAAATTTTGAACCTCCTTCCCGTGGAGCTCCCTAACAGCCATGTGTTGCCTGGTAACGGCCATCGATCGCATCATTGATTGTTGTATTGGAAGTGTTTGTGTGTCTCTGGAAGTTAGAGACGCCTCCAGTCTGTTCAGACTCTGGATGGTGTCCTCCACCCAAAATTCAATAGACTGGAGCCTGTGAAAGACAACACACACACACACACACAGACACACGTACACAAAGAAATTCAATCTTGTGCTTCAAAACTGTTTGGGTGAAGTCTTGGTCTTATATATGGAAGTGTGTATCTTTATATTATTTTGTCTTTGTGTGTGTCCTGGCTCTTCTTCTCTTCCTCCTCCCATCCCTCCTTAAATATTTCATGCCTCCTCCTCCTTTGTGATCTACTCCTGCAGGCCTCCCAGACCAGGAGGAACCCCGGAGTCTCCTCGCAGGACGCCGGCCGTCCCCCCTCAGCCCTCCTGCCCGGCGCTACAGGCCCAGATCAAACAAGGTAACTACAAAAAGAGGGGTACTCACATCACACATCCCCAGGGTCGTGCAGGGAGGGTGGGGCATGAGCTTGATAATGCAGCCCACTGGCAATAAAACCTACAGAGAATTGTACAAGACAAAAAAAAACAAAAAAAAACCCTCCAAAATCTCACAGCACGAAGCCTCTGCTGTTCCACTCTGTGGGGCTTTGCAGGACTTTTTCCATGTTTTTAAATGCAGGTTTTTTTTTTGTTCTTTACAAATTAAAATTTATGAACCTTGCCATCAGTTAGAAAAAGAACCATACTCCATTAAATGTCAAACCACATCTTTACAATGATCCAAACCCGCAATCATCAACACTACCTTGAGTTGTTGCTCATAGACAGCATTGAAAAGACAATATGTTGTTTACAAGCAGTCCCAGGCAGCACAAGCAAATTGGCTGTTTTAGGGAAACCACAGCTAACGTAAACCAAATATCCTGCTGTGGAAACGGTGAACTAGGAGAACTGTTCGCACTCAGCTTGATGGGAGCACTCTTAGTGAGTAGATGCACCTGTGTCACCATTGCATTATGTGTCCGATCTCTCTGTAAACCATTGTGTCCAGTGGTGTTAAAAGACAAAAAATGAAAAACATATTTAAACAACATTATAAAAGTTGCTGTATGCAAAGTCGTGACCAGGTACAGGTTTGGATACATTTTTTTATTTTTGGGTGTGTAAGTTTGAGTTATTCAACTGGACTGGACTGTCTAAACAAAGCTTAACATATTTGAAAGGACAGGAAGTGGTGTATAAACGAGAGTAGACCTAAACAATAACCAAGGAGAACGAGAGCAAGAATTTCACTTAGGAAAAGAAAGTGTTTGATGCTGAAGAGAACCCTGCTCTGTGTCGCTGCAGGGAACAGTTTTAACCAGCCGTCACCATCTGCCTACCACACACACACAAACACACACGAGCTCACACACACACACACACACATGTGCCATGGGTGGCGCCCTCAGGTGGGGGTGCTGTTGTTCACTGCTATTGTCCCACGCTAATGGAGGCCAAGTGTGATCAGCACAGGGACTTATTCATGCCACACGCCTATTCACCAGCATTCAGAGAGAACCCTGGGCCGTGACCTCCACACAGCCAGCTACTTCAACCTGGGGTGTGTGTGTGTGTGCGCGCGTGCGCACATGCGTTTGTGTGTGAGAGGGAAGGAGAGAGCACTGTGTTTCTTTTCACATGGAAATAAATGAGGAGGCCCCTCTAATATACTGCGCCACTCAGAGGAATATAAAGAGACCAAACAGGGTGTAAAACGTACCAAATGTTAGACTTGCTACTTCAGAATGTAGACTTAAAAAAATCCTAGACTTCAAGCTTTTAATGTGTCAAATCAGAAATTGTACTATTTTTTTTATTTAAAAAAAAAATTAATAAAGGAAGGAAAAAGAGGAAGAAAGGAAGGTATTCAAAGAGTTTTAAAAAAAAAGTTTTCTAGAGTTTCTAGAGAAGTTCTAGAAAAAGCAGACTACACTGGAACAAAAAAAAAAAACGTTAAATATTTTAATGCTTGGAGCAGGTGAACACTTTATGCCTGCTGGCTGCAATGCAGCTCATGTGCCCGAAATTTAGTCCTGGTTGACATGGTAATGTACATGTGAAGACATTTTGTGATTCTGTTAGCATTTTGCGGCATGCCTCAACACGGTGGAATTTGTTTGAAGTGTTGTTGGAGAAATAAGAGTGTTTTTAACATTTGAATTCTACCAGACTTGGCCTATATTGAGACAATAAGATAATATTGCCCACGGAAAGTCATTATGTGTCAAGAATCTTTCTCTCCTTGTCATCAGTATAGGTACTTATAAAATCCATATCGAAAAATCAAAGTCTAAAACTGAAGGTCTAAAACTTTGGGGGAGAACAGTAACATATCGTCTGCATACAGCATAACCTAATGTTATCATCCAGGCTTCTCTCAGAGAAATCCATCTTATAAAGTGTTTTTACTGAGTCATCAGTGATGATGATGTAGAGCAAATATATATTTGCAGCAACGTCTCATTCAAAATGACCCATTATTTGCTCACACCTATGCTCCCAGGCTGTCGTTGACTGCTCTCATCTTCAGTGTCTATCTTTCAGTGTTCTTCTGTCTATTCCGATCTTCCCACTGTTGTTGACTGCATGGCTTCACGCTGCCACTGCAAACACTATGGTCCCACAGTGTGTCTCCCATTCACTATGTCCATCTGTTGGTCAATATACACTCCTTTCTTGTCTCCTTGCTATCTTTCTTTCTCTATGCTCTCCTTTCAACCTCTCCTCCTTTCTTCACGATCACAGGACGTATTCTCCTATTTCTGTGATCTTTGGTTTTCTCTTGCATCCAATCTGTTTTAATAATGAGAGGTACCTGTTGCGTCTGATTTGTGAAGTGTCTGTTAATGCAAGAAAAACACTTTTTTTGTGTGTCAAAAAGAACCGTGCTTCCGTCGTTTGTTGTCAAATTCATGTGATGGGAAGTAAGTAGCATCATGTGATCTTTGTTAATACCAAGTTTCATATTTCTGGGCTTAAAGAAAATGAAACTTGTTTACTTACTTATTGTAAGATAAATATACAGTGTACGTATACTGTCTTATATGATGGATTTTGTTTTGTCTAACCATACACACCCTTTACATTTTTCATATTCCTTTTGAAGTTGTTGCCTAAAAGCCTTTTAATAATGTAGAGCTGTAATTCCTCTGGATCTACAGGCTGTTTTTAAAGAATCTCTCTAAAATAAACAAATTAAGTAAGGTAATTTGTAATTTTATAACCGATGTAGAATGACACAGGCAGGTGCTTAGTAATTTTTTTTTCATTATATTTCCTATATCCTTTCACGTCTTAGTCTCTGTCTTGGGGTTTGGCAAAAAATAATGTTTTGGTTTGTGAAGGTTCATTTTTTTTAGCATCAATCTAACAGCGAATATTTCGCCTTCTTACTGTGGATTTTGTAACCGTCTGTGCCTTCTTACAACGGTTCCCATCACTCTCTGAGTTTCTGTGGATAATCCTTTATTGCTTTCTCATCAAGTCAAGTTTCACAACGAAGATTCTGTCCAATCTCTGGATCTACTAATGTAGCACATGATGTAATCTCCCAGACGGTGTTGTGGTGCAACGCGGCATGGATTATGTTCCTAAAATTTTCTATTTTTAATTGGGTCATTTCTGCCGTACTAAGCTGTAACTTGTTTCCTTTTATGTTTTTCTAAGGATTATTTAGTCTTATGTAAATACCAACATTACGTTACGCTCTCTGTGGGTTTTTCTTTTGGTTTTGTTTCTTTGCTATCATTGCGTTAATTCATTCCTGACGACTTGTTTCGTTTCCTTCTATATATCTTTGTATATTGACTGCATACTTTCCTAACCTGTTCTTTCCTCTTGACTATTTCTCTCCTTCTCTTCCTTTGCAAGCTGCTGTAGCTGCCGCAGCCAACATCAGCTCTGCCACTGCTGCTGGGGTTCCGGGGGCCCCTGGGGGTCTTGCCCAGGGGGCCTCTGGTTCCCTCAGCCCCGGCTCTGCTTCTTATAACATCCCCACAGTAAATGAAGGTACAGACTGACCTGACGGGTACCACTTAGGAAACGTTTCGCAGCCATACTTCTTTACTTTGTCTTTGGAAATCCTTTTCTACCGGATCTTCTCTCCTGTAGTGTCCTTTCTCCTGTCTTTCAGTTTCTCCCTTCTCTCCTCCCCACATTCCATAACCTTTTCATTTTCCCCTCCTTTTTCTATTTTTCATTGTACTCTCCCGCTTTCACTCTCTGTCTTTATGTCATCATAATTCTTCCCCTCCCCTATGCTCTCTCTATCAGTTATTCATCTTCTCTCCTCGGGTCTCGTCGCCTCATATCTCTTCTCTTGCATCAGTCTTGTTTTTCCCCCCCTGCAGCAAGTGTTGGGTTTTCATCTCAGGTGTCTCGCTCCAGTTTTGTCCTCGTTCTGGTCTGCAGCACTGTGTGTATCCGTTTGTACCTGTCCGTCCTCACTGACTTTAGTCCACTTTCAATCCTGTCAGTTTTGAGAAATCGGTGCAGAATGAGTTCACTGTTTCCAGTTAAGATGTCGAATATGACCAAATATGGTAGTATTTGTGTTATAATAATTTTGAAAGCCTAAATTAACAGTTTATCAGACAATACTACTAATAAATATGTACCTGGTCAAACCTTTAGGCCCATATTAATCATTCAATTTGCTCCAAAACCAACGACTACAAGTAAAAAAACACAAGCCCTCCGTTTAAAGACACAAACATTGGGTCATCTGCAAATAAGTGAATCTGACACATTTGAAGGTGCATTTAAAGCAGTTCTATGTCCTGCCCCAACGTCCTTTTATTTGCTGTTTAATGTCTCTCTGTCTCTGAGCCTAGATGTCCTAATGTCTCTGCGTGTCTTTGCTCTCTGTTTGCATGCTTGCTATTTTCACCTGCTTGAACCAGTGAATGTCACAAAACATAATTCAATTCGAGTTATGTTCACTTGAATATAAATAGTCCCACAATATGTTCACTTGAATATAAATAGTCCCAATTTACCCAACACTTTAAAAAACATTATTAAATATGACTCTACAAACTACAAAATTGAAAAATGATCTACAAACAAGGTACAGAAAACGTGAGATCCGACTTATTTTTCTTCTTAAACTGCAGTCATTTTTTCTTACAGGTTGTTGGTTCGTTGCCCGCTTTCTGGAACAATGAATGTGATTTCAATTTTGATTCTTTGGTACATCGGCAAAAGTGACTTTATAAATGAAAAACTTTTTGCATGTCATTTTTTAAAGGTTTATTCTAAAAAAAAAAAAAAAAAAAAAAGAAAACAGCAAGCATGCACACAGAGACTCCTTCCCTGGCTGTACCAGTAGATTCTTTTGAACAAGGACCGTATTAATGTTTATGCATTGTGTGTGTTTGTTTGATACTGACCTGCAGAAACCTGATTTCGCCAGTTGGTGCTGTTATTTTTTTTTTATAGAGGAAAAAAATGACCTTTATTTATCTGGAAATGTAAACCTCATTTTCAGAAAAAAATGATGTTAAATCCAGTACTACAGAACCACCAGGTTCTTTCTTCCTTATTTTCAGCCCCTGAGTTTTGAGCTGGAGGAAAATGTAAATATTTGAAGATGGAAGAAAGTATAAATATCATAGACTCCTTTGTTAAAATGAGTTTTATGATGAGTTTTCTGCAAGACAGTTTTCAAGTTTTTCTAACTAAAGGTTGACTGATTAGTTGACATGTCACTGTTTTTAAAATCATTTAAATCTGTCAACCTCTGCATAGAGTATTGCTGGTTTCTGTATATACCTGTTATACCTGTTCTGAAAAGGTAAGTCCTGTGTACATCGCCTGGAAAAGAAATTTACAGTATTGGAATTTCTTTCCTACTCAAAAACCTCAGAAGTACATTTTTACTCATCTTACTGCTATCATTCTCCTTGGGAACCATATATTGATCATTACAATATATGTGGTTTTTGGTGCTTGTTTTTGATGAAATGAATCTTTCAGTCCATATTTCAATTCATTCAATTCAGATAATGCAATAATGTGCTGTCATCACCACAATAAATGTGAGGGAAATAATTGTTTATGCCAAGAAATTGGTATAAAACTGATGTCATTCGAGCGTCACCTAAAAATGTGCACGTGGTAACCAAAGGTTTTGCTCCCTTTATTACAAAGTTGGACAAACTAAACATAATTAGTCCTGGGTTCTGCACCGCTCAAACATAAATAAACCACTTTTAGCATGTTTTGGTGAATTTCTCCACACAAAAAAAAGCTATCCTGCTGTCCTAACGTAACCCCACTGTCTCTTTTGTTTTTACTGAGAGGCATTGAGGACGTAAAAATGGATGACATTCTGGGAAGCACTTGTGCACTAGATGTTTCAGATAGTCTAAAGTGGTCTTTGCTGTACGTGTTAAACAGGAATGGATTTTTAAAACCCATGTTTTGACATTTTACATTTCTGATGTGAACCACAGTGCAGTAAACAGAATTGACACAAACCAATGTGCAGACAGCTGATTCCCTCGCTCTGCCATAACAATGCTTCTTATGTTGTCGCTCAGTTAAAACTAATGTCCCAATTATTCACAGTTATAGATGAGGATTAATCCAGATGAATCAACATTTCTAAATAGGATAAAATTATGGTGGAATTATTAATATGAAAAAAAAATATGTAAAAGTATAACTCAGTGTTGTTTTTTATGGAGTTGTTGGACCATTGTGATGGTCACTTGTCAAGAGTTTCTGTCAAAAGAATTCAGAATTCAGTGAATTTTTTTTTTTTTCAACCATATTAATCAGTCTTCAGTCACTCAATGATCCATCTGACAATTGTGTCATTCTAGAGTCGTGGGCTGTCTCTGTTAAACTAGACACAAACACAATAAGCATTGAGATGATATTTAATTCGTCCTTCAATATGTGCAAATAACATGTCTTGACTTAGAGCAACGCAAAACACATGGATGCTGACGCATTCAAACGCATTGAAACTTTTGTTCCGATAATTCTTCATAAATTTTTCATTTAGCGTTTCGCACAAAACCCAGCTGTTTCCTTTGGAAACAACATAGCAAAACATTTAGCGTTTCGCACAAAACCCAGCTCTGGTTCAGAAATGACAACGTACACTAAATACAGTGTCAGTTATTTTCCCGCCATTTGTTAATGTGTTGTTAGTGTGTTTACGATGACGATAAAGTTGTTGTTTATTCGGGAAACTCACTGCTGTCACACGTGATGTTTAGCAGTAATGAGAATATGGACCGTATGGAGGTGGTGAATTTAACATTATTGCCAGGGAATAGTCACAGTCGCTTTAATGTTTTTACACCGTGATATTGATAATTCATAATATTGACTGTACTTCAGGATAGTTACATGATGAGTTTAATTTACTTTTAGGATTAGTTACCCTAACGTTGAAGAATCTCATCAGCCTTGTTGGTGATGTCAGGTGAATCCTGTCATTTTACTTGTGGTAACTTTAATTTACTGCCCCCTAGTGATGGTTGGTTCTGACCTACCTTCAGACAATCTTTCAACAGAGAACTCCCACAGTAAAGAAATCAGGTTGAGTGGTTCAATAAAACCTTGACAGCAGTGAGGTTTGTGCACCAGTACAACTCTCCCTATGGTAATGCTGTACCTGTGTGTGTGTGTGTGTCTGTGTGTGTGTAGGTTGGAGTCAGTTGGCAGCCATGCATTGTGTGATGCTTCCTGACCTTCTGGGCCTGGACAAGTACAGACCACCTCTACTGGAGATGTTGGCCCGGAGATGGCAGGACCGCTGTTTGGAGGTAACAATCACATCTTATATTTATTGATGTTGAAATGTACACAAACGGGAATCACACATAACCTGGAAAATGAATGACATATCTTACTGTCATGAAACAAAAACACATCCTTGAAGTCCTTGAAGTTACCCTGGAAAATGATTACCTCTTCTTGCTTCTACCTGAATTTCTATTCAACAAAAGCAGCTAAATGTAGCTCCAGTGCTGTCACACTCTCTTCGTTGGGTAATATTGAGTATTTCTAGCGCTTCCAAATTTCCCAACATGCTTCTACCAGCCAATCACATTTGCAAATAAAAGCAGGTCATCAGTTTCTAGTTTTAACTTTGGCGCTAGATTTGGAGACTTTTTATGACCATGTCTATCAATATTATATGAATAACAAGCCTTAATGTTTTCTAATATTAAGGCTTTCTATTAATATTATATATTTTTTTAAATAAGAGTAATTATTTTATTTATATTATATACTTAATCCCAGATGTGTCAATATTATATGAATAGCGAGCCTTAATATTTTCTAATATTAAGGCTTTTCTAATTTGTGTTTATAATATTTTTCTTTTTTTTTTTTAAAGTAAGAGCAATTATTTTGTTTATATTATATACTTAATCCCAGATGTGTTGACATTCGGGGGTTATTAAGACGGTTAAATCATTTACTGCTGTTAATCAAAGACGACAATGTTCAGATAAAGTTTAACAAACCTAAAATTTCATCACTTACGTATACAGTATTGGTATTGTGACCTCTGTAGTCTCAATAATCATAATAGAAATATTACCATTATATAAAATAATAAATTAATTTCTAAAACTTGACTGTGTTTGGTCCCAGGTGCGAGAAGCTGCACAGGCCCTTCTGTTGGCGGAGCTAAGAAGGATCGGCCAATGTGGACGCAAGGAAACCATCGACATGTGGGCGCCTTACCTCCCTCAGTATGTGGACACGGTCAGCTCTCGTAAGTGTCTCACCGTGTGTAGACCTAAGATTTAAATCTACTGCTTCCTGACACTTCGCGCTTTCTGTCTTAAGCCGATATTTTCTCTGCGGCCTTCTGTATGGGAGAGTGAGTAGTTGATGAAGTTGTGCAAACTTCCATTTCCAGTCCAAAGAAACAGTGTAACGAAAACTTAGGCGAGTGTAAACAATGTCGTTCGGTTGTACACTTTACCTGATGGAGGATCCATTGTTGGTCAGTCTCTTGTTAAGAGACTGAAATCAGTTTTTTAGAGACAGAAGGACCGAAGCAGTTCAAGCATGTTAGATGACGTTTTAAGTTAACTTGTTATTTCTCAGTACAAAAACTCTGATTGGTCAGATTGGCTCATCTGTCAAACCTACTGCATTTGAACCAAGCACAAAAAACTTTATTTCTTTCATTTGTCTACTTGAACTGGCAACTTTCTGTCTGTCCGTCTCTCATCCCTCCTCTCTCTCTATATCTCTCTCTCTTGCTTTCCATCTTTCTCTCTCTCTCCCTCTCTCTATCTTTCTCTCCTTCTCTCCATCTATAGTTAGACCTGCTGATGGGAAGAAAGGTGAATCTCCACCTTCTTTTACTAGAAACGGTCATCTAAAATGTTTGTGTGTGTGTGTGTATTTTGCTGAGGATGCTGCTGATGGGGGGGGGGTTGTTTCTCAGGGGAATGGTTGCCATAGAAACGGGCAGCAGTCAGTGTTGTGTTACCACAGCAGTACCGCAGGCGGGGAAGGCAGCAGGAGTGATGGAGCAGTGACCTCAGGGGATGAGGAGGAGGAAGGAGGAGGAAGGATGGAGAGGGGGATGGAAGGGGTAGGGAGAGGAGGGGAGAGTGAGAGGGAGAGAGAGAGAGAGAGAGAGAGAGAGGTTAAAGGGTCATTGAATTTGATCTGTGTGCTGCACAGCAGGACTGGAACAGACAGTAAGATGACTCCTGCTAGTCCTGGAAATCCTGGAACGTCAAGGGAGAGTTAGGGAATGTGTCGAATCCCCCAGAGAAGTTGTCGAACCTGAACCTCTGTCTGTTGGTAAAAGGCCACTTGTTTCCTCCTCACGTACTTTGAAGGGGAACAGTTTTCTTTTTCTTTGAACCCGGCAGAGTGAAGACCTTTTGTTTTTGTCCCTGGAAATGCCCTGAATATCTTTTTACTGTCAGTAAATACCCAAAAGTATAAGGTCTACAGGTGTGGTGTGAATCGAATACTAGAATATACTGGTGTCCTGACTGATGAAATAGTTTTCCGTTGTCATGCACACATATACTGTATGTGTGCATCGCTCAGATGGATCGACTCGGGTAGTGGGAAACAAAGTTAAAACTGCAGCAGTTGAGTTCTGTCATACTCATGGAAAGGTTTGGACAAAGTCAGACAAAGTCAATGTCAGACAGGTTCCATTCCTGAGTTAGTAGTATACCAGGCAATGGACTTAGGTGGAAATTGATGATCCACACAGCTCTGTGTGTGTTTGAGAGTGGGAGAGTGCTTTGGCCAGCAGTGGCCAATGTTGCCGAATATGCATGACCTTTGAACCTGATGTGTGTACCACATAAGAGAATGCTCTATGGATCAGGCATAGGCAAACTAAGGCCTGGTGATGTGTGTACCACATAAGAGAATGCGCTAATACTGTGATGGACATGGATCAGGCATGGGCAAACTAAGGCCCGGGGGCCGGATGCGGCCCGTTTAGCTTTCTAATCCCGCCTGCCAAACTTTTCCAAATGATATAATTGATCTATATCTTTATTTATCATCATACTTTACCCACGTTTCCCCAATAGATGGCATAGAAAATGATAAGAGCATTTTAGCATTTACCCTTAATGCATGACATTTACATGTCATTTATCTTAGTTCACACCAACGCTCTATCCATCTGCTTCTCACCCGGCCCCACTGTCAAATTTTAGGACAAATTTTGGCCCGCGAGTCAAAAAAATTTCCCCACGCCTGACATAGTTACACAGCTATAACAAACTGTTTTCACGTTTTTTGTTTTTTTTTTGTGAGCACTTCACATAGACATTAATCCTTGCCCCAACTGTAATCTGACCATAATCTATTCCTATTCCCTAATTTTTAACCTGCAAAATGTCCCCACATTAAAAGTAACAGGGATACGCACAAACACACACACACACACACATACAGCCACATAGCTCCTTCTTCTCCTTCTCCTCCTCCTTCTTCTTCTACAGCAACAGACACACACTTGTTTGAAGGAAAACACCTGTACTTATCCATTAGCTTTTAGTGCCTGGAAAATGTCACTGAGCCTGTGTGGGAGTTCCAGTGGCACAGCATGGAGCTAAAGACACACAC
Source organism: Cynoglossus semilaevis (assembly GCF_000523025.1). Taxonomy (NCBI): domain Eukaryota; kingdom Metazoa; phylum Chordata; class Actinopteri; order Pleuronectiformes; family Cynoglossidae; genus Cynoglossus; species Cynoglossus semilaevis. The sequence continues at coordinate 3,855,222 of NC_024320.1, forward strand.
ACACACACACACACACACACTGACCTTTTCCTGCAAGTGTTTAAAAGACAAAGGAAACAGCAGTTGTGGGTGTTGTTGACCTGCACTCAGAGTTAAACAGGTCGTCATGCACCATTCATTGTTTTATGAAAACACAGTATTTTACAAAACTGTCGCGTGGAGATTTCTGTAAAAACTGTCGTCGGGTTTTTTGTGCGTTAATATACAGATACATAGTGACCTTCACGTGCATTAAATGGTCAGTTAGAGAAGCTTTTCACACATACCCATGTTGTTACACCTGGAAAATCCATCCATCCATCCATCCATCCACCCATCCACCCATCCATTTTCATCCGCTTATCCGTTACCAGGTCGCGGGGGCAGCAGTCGCCACCCAAATCACACTGCACCGTACCAACCCCCCTGAACCTTCCTGCGGGTGGTGAGTCCACTGGAAGGTACCAACCGATCTTGCCCAGGAGGTGAACGCTGGGGTTCCACACCAATGACAGAGACATTGCCTCTGGGCCAAAGCGCCACACAATAATGTCACAAAAAGTATATTTAATGAAATAAAATCATCTCCTAATTTCAATTAACTCACAATTTCTGTACAGAGTGTGGGTGAACCTGGGCCTGTTTAGTTGAACATAACGCTGATGTACTCGTGTGAATTGAAGAAAAACACAGCTTCTAGCTGTGGATTCTGTAGCTTCTGTAGTGACAAGACCATCACATCCTTCTCCTCATGGAATATTCATTTCTTCTCTGCTTCCTGTTTTTCTAGATCCCACAGTGGAGAGTAATTTTGATCCTAAATTTCAGGAAGGAATAAATTAGACAAATCAAAGACCGTTGTGATTGGATCGTTCAGGTCACATCATAACAAATGTCACCCGGGCCGCAGAAACCACGTTAGTCACAGAAACGAAAGAGTAGCGGAGGAAGAACCTGAGGCTTTTATCTCAGAGCTACCCAGCAGAGAGGCACCGAGGCTGGGTACCAAAACGTACCCCCTCCTTTACTCAGGGGTGGAGTGGGGCTAAACACCCTCACCACACACACAGTTAACACATGGATGTTCACACACAGTGGATTAAAACACAGTCAGTGGTATTGTTGAGTGTTTGAGGGTCAATCGGTGAGAGGAGCAGCTGTTTCTTTGATCACTCAGTAGTGGTCAGCCTTTACCTCTTGCTCTCGTTTCTCTTTTTTTTTTTAGTTTATTCTCTATGTCAAGCGTCTTTTTTTTTGCCTCCCGTTGTTTCCTTCATCGAACTGCTGTTGTTAGATACTTTCCTCTGCTTCTGTTCTGACCGTCTGGATTACCTTCTTGTCTCTTCACCTGCCTCTCATCACATTTTCTCGGTCTATTTCTGCTTGTTTTCATGATTGCTTGATTCACTCTCTGTGTATTTTCAATTTAAACATCTTTTGATTTTTCTTTCTTTCCGTGTCTCTTTCTTTCTACCTTTGTTCTGCCTCTCTCCTCACATTTCTGTGTATCTTTTTCTGCCTTTCTCGCTGCCTTCTTTCTCGCCGTCTTTCTTTTGGTATTTTTATTCTGTTGTTTTTCTCTTCATTTCTGCCTTTTTTTTTATTACCTTCTGCCTTTCTTATTGACATTTCTTCTTCTCTTTTCTGGCCTTTTTCTTTCTTTCTTTCTTATATATATTTATAATTTTTTACTGTTCAGTCCTTAAACTTTTTTAAATTAAATTTTTATGTATCTACTGTTTTTTTTTTGTTTGAAGGAGGTTTTCTCTTCTTTTGTTCTGCACTTTTCTTCTAATATCACCAGTCATATCCTGTTGACTTCAAAATACATTTAGACAAATACAGATACCAATTTAAAACCCATCTCTGTCACCACAGTATGATTCTTTATCTCACATGTTCGACATAAACTACAACTACTACTACCTTTGTCACCACCTCACCAAACCACCACTACTACGACTAGTATTAAATGCAAAGAATGATTTCCCTCACAGAATAAACGGAGCACTGACAATTAGAAACACATTTATTCATTTTATTTATTTTAAAAGTTCTATTAGACATTGAAGAAGAAGGAGAAAAGTCAAATTAAAAAGAGGAGAAAGGCTGGTTCAGGGAGAAGAGGAGATCCAACCACAGAGAGAGGAGAGGAGGAGGAAAGGGAGCAGGTCCTGGAGGTTAACAAGGCATGCTGGGAGCGATGTGTCATGGCTGACATGACAAGCTTGACCTTGGAGCAGGGCAGAGTGTCTTCTCCCTCCTCCTCCCTGTCATCCATCCTCCCCTCCTCCACATCCCTCTCTCTCCTCTTTCTCCCTCATCTCCCTTCCCTCCCTCTCTCTCTCTGCTCTCCCCTTCCCTTCCCCTTGGTCAGGACAGCTGAGTTATAGTCCTGGCCTTGTGTTTATATGTGTGTGCTTGTGTTTTGCTACTTTACTAATTTACTACTTAGTAATTTAGTGAATTTCCTAACTTGGTGTTTTTCAAAATTCTAGGTAGTTTTAACTCTAACTTTCCATTCCATTTCCATTTCCTTAACTACTCTTCCTCTTCATATTTTCCCGTATAAACAATTACAGACAACTAAAAATGCAGGTGTTCGATGGAATTCTAACCAAAATGAAGTGACAAGGTTTGAATGTGGCTCGACTTTTGTCATTTATGAGTCAACGCAGCAACAACTACTGTAATTTCTAGATTATTTTGCACCTTTTTTCATCCTTTGGCTGGGTTAGCGACTTATACCCAGGTGCGACTTATATCTTAAAATATATAAGTTGACGTGTTTGTTATTTTTACACTGACAGCCACTAGAGGGCACTCTTGGCTTGTGTACCAGTATCTGCTACTCTAGTGCACCCCAGGTGGCTGGTGCTGCGTGTACTCTGGAGCGACTTATATGAGTATGTTTTTTTTTATTCTTCATTGTGCATTTTTTTGGCCAGTGTGACTTATACTCCCAAGTGACTTATAGCCTGGAAAATACGGTTTTTGCTAGCAACATTTTCTGATGGCAGCAGTTTGGATGATAAATTAATTTCTAGGCATCCGCTTGATGGCAACAGCTTGAAATACAAACAAATAAGTTGACACGTTTGTTGGCTTCATGCAAGGACAAGTAGGGTTGAAAATAAATAATAATATATATTTATTTATTTTTTATCTCCATTTGTTTGTTTGTTTTTTAAGTCTGTTAGGTTACTGGTTTTGCTAGTTTTACAATTTGTAGTTTTGTCACTGACGCTAAAACGACAAATGTAGTGACATGTAGATATCGAACCAAATGGAGGAACCGTGTTCCACTCACTCATCTGCTCTGTGATCGGAAGGCTTTGTTATTTTTTATTAATTTTAATTTTAATAAATTTTAACAGTTAAATTTTAAATTAAATTTTAATATGGACTTGGTTATGTGAAATCACACAACACCACAATACAACAAAAAGTCAGGTTCAACTGTGTGTCTGCAGAGTTTTCCTAATTATTTTTCCTTTTTTTTGTATTTCTTAAACTAACCATGAAACTGCTCACAGTTGAACATCAACACAGTTTTTTTTTAAACCTTTTTTTTTAACCCAATCACAGCAAAGCATCAGGTATTCAGGTGTTCAGTCATTGTAGTTTATTTGTTTTTAACATTTTTTTTAATCCAATCACAGCAAAGCATCAGGTGTTCAGTCATTGTAGTTTATTTTTGTTTGTCTGTTATTTAGCATCATTAGGTGTGTGTGTGTGTGAGTATGTCCATCATTAGATCAATCCATGTAATTATACCAGGTATAATTACAGTTTATCACAAACTCATGGTGGCATTTGTGATTCGATTGTTTTGTTTTTTTTTATTTTACTTTACCTGAAGTTTCAGCACGCACTGACTGCTGTACATAAGATTGTGTGTGTGTGTGTGTGTGTGGGTGGGTGTGTATTAATTAGGCTGTTTTGTCAGAGATTAGCGCAGCTTCAGCTCCGTTTCCTTCAGTTGCTTCATTCATTAGCACGATGCTAATGAAAAGTCACGCTTAATTGCCAATGGAGAGATAAGGGCTAAATGAAAACGGTAAATATAGAGCATGTGTGTGTGTGTGTGTGTGCGTGCGTGTGTGTGTGTTATAATCAGGTCTTTTGTCTTGTTAAGCAGGTAATAAAAGTTTATTGGGACTTCTTGTTATCCGGGTGATTAAACACACACACACACACGAGCGCACTCAGATGAACATCATTAACCCCCTCCTCTTGCCATTAAACACATCAACCTCTCTGGCCTTTTCATTAATGAACATCTCGCTTATTCCATGTTCCTCCTTGGTCTCTGTTCTGGCGTCGGAACTGTCTGGGATCTTTGTGGAACACGTTCCGTTCACAGGAAGATTCTGGACACATTCCACATAGTTGTCTCTACATAATGATCCAACTGCACCACTCATATTTGCAATGTCGGCTGCTGTGCCAACCCATGGTGCCCATCATTTGTCGACGGTCACCATCCATCTGTGTCTGTAGAGAACTTTGACGGAGTCATCAAAGAAGTCATTGCCTTGTTTAAAACGCCCTACAGTTGATACTTCAAGGGTCCATCGTGCCAGTTTCTTGTCCCTAGCTGAAAGAACATGTCTTCTGTTGCTGCTGCTGTAGCTAATGTTGGGTTAGTTGTTTGTTTTAGAGAAGCTTTTCTGCGTACCTGCGCAGCACCAGTCTAGCCATTTTCTCTGACCTCTGGGCTGAACCAGTGTTTTTTTTCTCCCCCAAAGAGAACTGATCCTCACATGATCTCCTCTCTGTTTTTGATCCTCAGCCTCTGTGAATCCCAGAGGCGGTTGGGCAGGAAAGCCTCTTTATATCCTTTGATAAACAGACTGGGTCAAACATCCTTGCTGTGTTTGCTTTTTTTGATCACATTTCTTCTCCGTTCTGACGCCCGATGAGAACACTGGCAGCTCATCCAGAGCATTTCCATATAAATAAATGAATTATATATATATATTTATATATATATACACACATATACTGTATATAACTCTCTCTCTCTCACTCCTCGGAAATGGATGTAACTGATGACGACATCACAGCAGGTAGGAACACTATGAACTGCGTAATTCTACATGATAACTGATTTCAGAGACTCTCTGCTAATACTCAGTCACATCCCTGATGCACCACCAGTAAAAATTTACAATTTAAGATCCGGGAACAGAGTCGTTCCTTGAACACTGTCTTCATGAAGTTAGGCGTGTTCTTCAGCGTACCTGGAACAAAAACCCAAGTTTGTCCGTCTTTGTTTTAGTCTGTGTCAACGTTAAATATTCATTTTCTAACGGTTGTTGTGATGTGTACGACGGTGTTGTGGTTCGGCGCAAAAAGATCAGTTCTCTCTTTGTGAATCTGTGGAGCATCATCTGGTGTCTGATAGAACAAGCATTCATTAGTCATTGATGTGCTGCCCAAGTGTGTGTGAATGTTTCTAAGTGTGCGGCTGTGACTCACTGTGTGTGTGTGTGTCTCGCTCTGTGTGTCTATTTGTTTTGGTATGTGTTTTTGTGTGATTCAATCGCTCTACGTTTGTGTGAGTCCACCCTACCTGCAGGTACAGCCAACCCGTTTCTCACTCTGCGATCATGTGTGATATCCAACACATCTAATGGCTTTTAATATTACATAAGTCACATCTCACACACACACACACACGTTTCTGCTTCATTGACCTTTAACTTTAGATATTTTTTTTCCCAGCATCTACAGTAATTTAACATCTCAAAAGATATTTAAGAACAACATACAGTAGTTGGAAGCGATGGTCAAGTTGAGGGGGGGGTGAATCCCAGAATGCACTGCTCTGCCCAAAGTTGTAAACATAACGATGTCAGTTTGTTTATCCCTTATCCTGTGACCCTGCACTAGGTTCAGGTTTTGTTTGAATCTTTTTCTAAGTTTTGTTCACTATGTGGTGCAGGACATTGACGTGACGTGATCATTTACAATCCTTTAGTCTCAGTAGAGATAGTCACCTGGATCAAAGGCTTCAACTCTGATCAGTGACATGTTTCTTAAGTGAGCAAGGTGGACACCAACCACTGTAAATCTTGTTACCCTCTGATGAAGAGGTTGCCGTCGGGGAGGTCAGAGGTCACCACTG
>NC_024320.1:3861347-3872282 GCF_000523025.1 Cynoglossus semilaevis
GCCCTTTCTCGCTGTGCTCATTTCGCCTTTGTCCGTTATGAGGGGTCCAGCAGCAGCAGCACACAAAGGTCAGAGGTGAAAGGTCAGGCTGACCCTCACCTCTGGGTGTCATTGGAGTCGCTGTGATTTCGTTAGCTGAAATGCTAGCCCGCGCCGTTAATCTAATCGCAGGGCTTGGAGGTCGTTTGGGTCAGATCACATTTCTGCTCAGGACAGATTGAACCACAGAAGAAAACAATGTTCGCGGCCGAATCTCTGATTCTGTGTGATCGCAACGGCCGTGTCACAGCTGGTCCATAAGAAAATTATTATATTACACAAAAAGGCCAGTAGTGAAGTTATTGTCTAAATGTTATAAATGTGCAGGAATGGCTTTTAGGGCTTCTTTATTTCACATACAACGATATCAGACAGTGGGAGCTGTTGTAGAGCTCAGCCAAGCAAACAGTTGGAAAAACCTTCACCACTGACTTGGTACTGGTGTATGAGGTTGTACTATAGAAAGGTAGTTGTTTATCATAGTATTTAATATTGTTAAGATAAATGGGATTGGACCTTATTTGTGCAAAGGTTATTCGTAAACACTGCAAAGATGAATATTTGACACCAGAGTACTGCAAGTCTGTATCACGTAAATTCCATACACACCGTTAATGGCCCACAGATTAGTCTAAAGAGCACCGTATTTTTTTTAAAGCACAAACAAACTGACATCATTTTTGTTCACAGCACTTTTTGTAAAATACATTTGAAAAAATTAACATTACTTACTAATATTTGCCTTTTACTGCTTTGAAAACTAATACTACTAATCATGAAGACCAGAGCTCTGTGGGTAAACCATATAAAACTGAAAGAATGATTGACTGATTTATTTAGTTACATTTTATTAAAAATAAAACATTCAACACAGGAACAACACGTTACCTCATCAGAAGTCAGGAAAACGTCAGCATTTAAAGAAGACGAGGAGCCTTGTTTCATTTAACTTTTAAGGCCTTAATTATCAGTTTCAGCTTTCATGAATTGAATTTGACACTTGACGCATCTTTAATACCCGTGCACATCTACTGGCTGTAAATGTAGAGTAGTACATAAAAAAATAAAATAAAATTCCTAGTATTAATCAGGCAGACAGGCAGACGGTAAGTAGGTGAGTGGTGTTCAGGCCTGTGGGCAGATTCAGATGTTAAAACTGGTCACATTGATCAGGATAAAGCTCAGTTTTCACCTCCGAGACCAGGATCCTCCACTCACCACACTCTGGTAAAACAGAAAACACACTCTCTAATCGGCTTAAATGGAAATGAGATAATCGCACAAAGTCAGGGAGGTGGGGACGCAGGGAATTCTGTCTTTGGACGGAGTCGGCACATCAACACTGTCCCACATTATTGTGTGCGTGTCCCCGCCGCTCTGACTCCCTCAGAGTTGTTATGACACACTTTGTACATGTCCGTCATATCTGTCTTTTATTGACACCGCGGGGCTGAACGTTGTATAAAACAAACCACTCACATGACGATTTTACATCAGGGGTGTAACGATGCCTCCTGAATCGATTAAAAATCAACACAAATGTGTGACAGTTCACATTGGTTGAAGAATGGGCTGCATTATCTCAAAAAGTCCGTGGTCGTACCATGAGACTACACACTCTAGTACAGTACGGTATGTGCCTGAAAGCCTTTTAAACCACAACTTCAGGTCCCTGCGTAGCCTAAGTGGCGTTCAGGTGTGAGAACAGAACGTGGGATGAATCTCTCCCACAGACACAAACGGTGTTTTGCAGTGTTTTTATGAAGAAAAGTACACTTTCCAGTTAATATATTTTATATGCTTTTGTTGTTTAATATATTGATGGTTTGCAAAGTAAAAAAAAAAAAAAAAAAGACTCCACCAATTTTTAATAAGAGGAGATAATAATGAATGAATTAATTCATGGAGACGCCATGGGGTTCCTCTAGGAATCAAACCCAGGACTCTCTGCTTTTAAGGCAGACATACTAATCTCAACACTAGTGGAACCGATAAATGGTGTGAAGCAAGAATTATAGTTAATGATGCACACAAGACCCTTTCGGTTGGTGACGGTATTTTGCTTAGTTCTTACCAACGATTTGCCTGGAGCTTATTTTGTTTCAGAAGATCGCGATTAAATGGTATTGTGAACATGAAAAAATTGCACATCGTATCGACTTCACATACTTCACATGTTAAAAACATTTCTGATTTAAAATATTTTAAATCAAATTTTTAATTGGAATATAGAGTATGTATGTAAACCCACATATATAAATACATTTATATGCACGTACTGTATATATACATGTACGTATGCACATATGTCTATACACATATATAGGCTACAGATATTGTGTTTATATATATATATATATGCATACAGTGTATATATGCACATACATATGTATACATATACATGCATACAGTGTATATATATATGTCTCATAGTTAGTGTTAGTCATTAATAGACATTAACACATTGTGTGACATAAACTGAGATGAGCGGTTGCTCTGTTTTGGTTTCTGCGTGTGATAACTACCACACACAAGGGAGTACATCTATGCAAAACAGTTGTTGTTGTTGATGATGATTTGACAGAGTGAAGGCAGCAGCTCAGAAAATGTTTCTGTTCATTCTCTCTCTCTGTGTGATGAGCGATAAATCTTCGGTCTGCTCCCTTCTAATCTAACCCTGACAGATGTCTTTGATTATCGGCCAAACAAAGAGAATTGGGTTTGAGGCGCAGCGTCTAAAGTATGTAAAAGTGATTCCTTCTTCATGAACGCACCACGTGATGGAGGCCACGCATTGTCTCTGCATTAGGTAAATGAACGAGAAGAGCCGTTTTTCACAGAGCCGCGTGACAGCGGCTCAGGGAGGAGAACCCAGACGCTATTAAAAACCTGTCACATCTCAAAATAAAGCCTAAAACAAATGCATATTATTTTTTTTAAATACGATTTTTAGGGGTTTTTTTAATTCATTATCAGTCTGAGCTTTTCACACAGAGTAAAAGTGACTGTGAAAAGAAGTCGAGCAGAAGTGGTTTTTAATTAACTTTTAATAAAACGTGAATTAATACCAAAATAATTTAGGTCCTCTACAATAATTCTAAATGATTGACGATTGTGATTTAGACTTGATAGACTTTGAAAACAGCTGTTACCCAATTCCATTTTATCCAGCGTTTAAAGAAGTTACTGGTGTAGAAAACAAAGATAAATTGAACAGTTTGCAGGTCAAACTGGTCAGTACTGCTGAGTAATTAAGAAAAAAAAAAATCAAATAAATGCAACAAAAAATAAACGCAGGAAAGGAGACACTAAAGATCGTAAACATGCGAGATAAAAAGCGGCACGATGGGAGGAGAATTGGAGGGAGATGAAGAGAGGGGAAGCAGTGAGGCTGATTTCTTTGTTTGAAGGAGCACTGATCAATAACGCACACACAGGCAGTGATTTGGGTCAGCTCTTGACCAATTAACCTCCTGTTCAAAAGAAGCCCCTGTCGTTCACGTTAGAGAATCTCTCCATTCAGGGCAAACACTGAGCTTTGCCGTTTCATGTTGTTCCTATGAAAACTCCATTTAAAACCATTGATTTTTTATTTTAATTAATTGACACTGGTCTTTCCAGTGTTCTAGCAGTGATTGAGACCTGCTGCTGTCTGATTAGCTGCTGCTGAGGCCGAGGACTGAAAATGATGTGCAGAAATTACAGGGATAAATGCGTTTTTGGAGGAGGTGGGGGTATGTGTGTGAAGGAGTGCTTCTGTATTTAGCAAAAAAATAATTTAGCATATAAAAAAAAATACAGATGACTTGATTCAATTTATCAGTTGAACCAACTCTGGTTGTCAGGGTTAGGTATAGGTAGGTATAATTATTAGGTAAGGCTGTACCTAATCCAATAATTATACAGATATAGGTAACTAAAAAAAAAACTCTCTTTAGATCATTGAGTTGAATTTATTATTTTATTGTGCTTTTATTTTTATTAAAGTTATATCACTTACCAAATAATTCTTCCAATTTGGTGCAATGTAAATAAAAAAAAGTCATAGGTAAATGTTGAACTAGTTGTAAAACAGATTATTATTAATAATAAAAACAACCATTCTGAGGCTTTGTATTAAACTAATGACATCTACAGGTGAAGTTAAAGAACAAAATATAATTTTTTCATTACGATTCATCTGTTTTTTATCTGTCAACTTTATGATTAACAATAGATTAGTACAAACTCACAATACAATTACAGCTCTTATATTCAACATTTAATGACTTTCTTGGCTCAGAACTATGTCACCTACTCATTACTACCAGTCTGTACCAGGACTGTTGTGGTTAATGTTAGCTCTGGTGTCTGCACCAGGACTGTTGTAGCTAACGTTAGTTTTAGTGTCTGTACCAGGACTGCTGTAGCTAATGTTAGTTTTAGTGTCTGTACCAGGACTGGTGTAGCTAATGTTCGCTCTGATGTTTGTACCAGGACTGTTGTAGCTGATGTTAGCTCTGGGGTCTGTACCGGGACTGTTGTAGCTAATGTTATCTCTGGTGTCTGTACCAGGACTTTTGTAGCTATCGTTAGCTCTGGTGTCTGTACCTGGACTGTTGTAGCTGATGTTAGCTCTGGTGTCTGTACCAGGACTGCTGTAGCTAATGTTAGTTTTAGTGTCTGTACCAGGACTGGTGTAGCTAATGTTCGCTCTGATGTTTGTACCAGGACTGTTGTAGCTATTGTTATCTCTGGTGTCTGTACCAGGACTTTTGTAGCTAATGTTAGCTCTGGGGTCTGTACCAGGACTGTTGTAGCTGACGTTAGCTCTGGTGTCTGTACCTGGACTGTTGTAGCTGATGTTAGCTCTGGGGTCTGTACCAGGACTGTTGTAGCTATTGTTATCTCTGGTGTCTGTACCAGGACTTTTGTAGCTAATGTTAGCTCTGGGGTCTGTACCGGGACTGTTGTAGCTAATGTTAGTTTTAGTGTCTGTACCAGGACTGCTGTAGCTAACGTTAGCTCTGGTGTCTGTACCAGGACTGTTCTAGCTAGAGTTCTAACTGGTCTCTGTGCTCACGTTAACATATTTAGTATTGAAGTGTTTCTGTAAGCTTAGCTCACATTAACATCTTTAGTATTGAAGTGTTTCTGTAAGCTTGAAGTGCCTACAGGATCTCCTGTATTTCAGGAATATCTCGCGAGCGGTACAGCATAGATCAATCACATTTGTTGATGAGAATACAGCTTATTTGTGTAAACACATGCTGGTTTAAAAAGTTTCTGAATGTGGTTTAAAAATGATTTGTGTAAAAGTGCTAACGTATCAACCTCATTGTGAAAATTCCCTTTTTTTAAAGTCTGCTTAAGAAGTCAAACCAACAACATTCCCATGTCTCCCCTGTAGCTTCCCATCATGCACCTCAACTCTGCCTCCATTGGTAATCAATGGGAGACTGGTAAAACCTGATCACCAGGGACAGAGGCAGGGGATCAATAGCAGCTGGAAACTGATGTGAGAACAGCAGAAAGTAAACGATGGACAGTTAAGAACTGTGAGAGAAACTGAGGGTTTAGACAAAAGAAAAAAAAATTAACTGCAACCTCCGTACGTCTCTGGATAAAGCTAAAAACTCTGTAAAATAAAAGAGTGTGGGATTTGATAAATAAAGAAAGAGATGGAGAAGGAGAGTGAACGCTGTCCTTACAGCGAATGTCAAGAGACAGAAAATCTAGGAGGGGGGAATAATTGAGAAACCCAATTAGATTGATAGAGAAAAAAGATTCGAGTCCAGAAAACGGCCACTGCCCGTCCGATCGGACCAAGTCCATCTGAAGGTTAAGTGTATTTTACCGTCTTAAGACACAGACAGGGGAGCTATCTGGAAACACAAACCTGCAATTAGGAAAGGAGACGGGTTTGTCGGGGTGGCCGGGGGGGGGTAGGTGGAGGTCAAACAAACGGAATATAAGTTTCTAAATAATTAAGTACCGACCTTCTGCTTTGACTCCTCCATCCACTCTCACATCTCAGGGTTTTTTTTTGTGTTTTTTTTTAAGTTTACTCGCAGACATATTTTTGTAACACACAACTGTTGCAGGAAATGGTGACTTTAGTTGATTTTTTAAATTTTGTTTCTTTGACCTGCAGTAATAACTTGAGATACCAGCATAATCCGTTCCAGGACCGATCTTGTAACTGGAAGTGCTCATATGTTAAATAATTTTTTCCCATAAGAAATAATAAAAAAAAAAAACGAATCCGTTCCGTCCCTCTAAAAAACTCTCTTATTAGTGCTAATAACAATGGAAAAAAAAACATGTTTTTAATTGCCATAAAAGACATACACACACAGAGGAATTATAGTATATAAGGATTCCTGTGATATAAAATAAAATGTAGTTTTAATTATGAGTTCTTACCTTCTAGACAGACGATACAGTAGAGGCTTCTTCTCTCTACCATCCTTACCACTCACGTTCTTAGGACTCATCATTATTATGAAGAATAATGACCAAAATAGGGAGAAAATCACGTAGATAACGCAAACAGTAGATTGGTAGACTCGCGGGAGATACAGTACGTACGGAAGTCGTGGAGTGACGTGAGTGCTCGGCCACCTAGCGTCGGCGTTTCTCAAATCTTTACTCGTATCTCGAAGCAAAAAATTTGCTCGAAGGCTTGCACGTATCTCGGAATACTCGTACGTCAGGACGCTCGTATCTCGAGGTATTACTGTATATGTTCTTAGACAGCAGTGGTGAGACACAAGCTGAATGAAGTTCAGAGCCAACACAATCAAGGCGCAGAATGTTAAAAGACATTTCGACTGTTGCAGACAAAATCACAACGATTTTCGTACCTTTTGTAGCTTCGATAAGTGAACACCTAAGTTGTTTAAACTTGAGTTTTGAATTACATTCTCAACTCATTCTCAACTGTTTGTGGAGGTCAGATGTCTGTCTCAGTCAGACCGGGCTTGCTGAGATCAGGACAATCGGTAAATCAGAGACTAACAACCTGACTGACGCAATAGTCAAATTGTTGAAAACGATGACTTGAAAAAAGAAAGAAATTAAAGAAATTGATGATACATTCTAAAAGCCACTGCTAAGATGAAACCATATGAAGGTAGATTTTGAGTGACATTTTTCATTTTAAGAGACCCATGCTTTGAATAGTATAATTTAAAAAAACTTTTTTTTTGGTCTTATTTAGGAACGTTGATTCGTCTTGTTTAATCATATCATCAATAGTTCAAATCAGCCCTGTGATTAATCAGATAGATCAGATTTTTTCTTATTGGTGTGACAGCCCTTTATTTATTACCGTATGACCCTGTTAAGATTCTTCTTTAAACACATTGTTTTTGTCTCTCTTGTTTTAAAGATTGTCCTGGCGATAGCCAGGACTCCACAGGTTGTTGCATTACACCACTCTGCCCTTTTTAATAGATTCCTTCCTCGGTGGATAATGTCATTTCAGTCAGAACTCCTTTTTATCTCAATCCATTTCTTGTTTTTATGAAGATTTAGCCAAGCGCACGCCGGGCAGAGAGAGATGAGCTGCTCCATCCCCCTCTTTAGTTTATTGGGTTATGTTTGGGAGCAGGTTGGCCAACAAATAGGATTTAGATACAATGTTATTACAATAGATCTGCCGCTCACGAAAGAAGCAGATCAATAGGCTTCAAAAATCAATCTGTCCTGTCCGCACGGGCCAAGAAGCAGCAAGCGCACACGCACGCACGCGCGCAAACGCAGGACGCGGTGCTACCTGCCACAGAAACCTCACATCTGACGGCTGATGAAAGTTCACAGAGGTCCTTTATCATCTGAAGGATGATGTTTTTGGAACATCAGTGTGGCAGGTGACCTGAGCATCATTTTAAATTTAGCTCAATTCTTCATGACTCCTTTTGGGTTTGCTACGAAGTTCAGGACACTCATTAGACTTCAAAAGTTCTGAGATTTGGTTTAAAAAAAAAGAAAAAGTTAAGCATCCAGGGACCAGTTGTGTGGTCTATTTGAATCAATCAGGAGATGTAAAAAAATTTTTTTTGAGCTTACAAAAGTTTCCAACCGGTACTCACTTTTTATGGTATCTCATGCTAGTACATATGTTAGCACTTTTGTAAATTGTGACAAATCTCAAGTTGCTGCAGTCTGCCTGCTCCAGGTTGACTTAAAAGCTTCAAATTGAGGACCATTCACAGCGCAGGAACAGCACTGACCCAATCAGGAGCAGGGGTACAAAGTGACAAAATCGTCCCATCATCACTGATTATTGATTCTCTGCTGTGAAAACACCAAATCATCAACACACACACACAGACACACACAGACACACGTCTTTGCTGTAATCAACCCCCATCACCTCCAACACTTGAGGACACCACCACCATGTCTGAGTTCCTGTCTCTAAATCCCACTGAACCTATTTTCCGTCCCCATTCCTTCTCTGTATATCCTAAGTTTTAGTCATTCTCCCAGAGTCCATCTCTAATTCTGTTATCAACTAGCCCAGTCTGGCCTGAGGTATGGATGCCGTCAGTAATCCATTTATCAGAGCTGGCCGCTGGGCCTTCTTCCAAATGACAGCTGGCCTTTAGCAATCTCATTATAAAGAGCAGCAGGATATAGTATGGAAATATGGAAGGGGGGAGGGAGAGGTTAAGATGGACCGACGAATATACATGAAAAACCAAAAAAATATATTGTGTTTTTTTTTAACTTGGACCTTTGCGGCACTTTTTTTCAATTTTCTGCCTATGGAATCCCGTGGGGTTGTGATTAAATATTTTTATTTCTAATGACTTCCTGATGATTCTTGAACAAACCTCCTCTTTTTCTCCCATTTCTTTTATTTTTCTAAAACCTGATCTTAGTTTATCATGTCATTCATGAAAAATCACCGGAACTTTAGATGACAACACATGATATGGTACCTCGTCAGTCCCATCGACGTTGTACTTCATGATATGGAGTTGTGTTTTCAGTAGTTATAGATGAAGGAGCCTTAGTTTTGGAGGAAGAAACAATTTAATCCTCAGGTTTCGCTGAAGATTTGATTTTTTTTTTGTGTCAGAATTATCTGCTCTCTTTCTGCAGGTTTCTGTAATTTAACTTGTTTATCAAAATAGTAGGTGGTGAAAAATCTGATTAAAGTTGAAAGAGAGAAAGGTGTGTGGGGGGGTTAACTTGATGAGACTTTCTAAAATGAAAAATGAGTTTTGAGAGGCAAAATTTCAACGTACACATGGAGCCGATAACCGCTAGATGATGGAAGGGCGGACGCAAGGACATCCTTAGGGACACCCTAAATGTGGCACATTTCAGTTCCTGACTTCATTTAAATATTTTTATTCATACTCAAATGCACAGATTCTTCAAAACCGATACTCTGATAAAAGTGTTTCCTACTGTAGTTCAGTGTCTAATTGTCCTCATGTGTAAGTAATTGTAGGTAGATTGCGGGTAGGCAGTTTAGAATTTTAAGATCAAAGGCGAAGACGGGAGCAAGACTTACTGTAAGATTTGTTCTGTTGCGATAATTAAGTAAAAAATCAAAAATCAAAGCCTCAGCACAAAAGACAAAAATGTCTCTTTTCATTTTTAACGACGCGATGGAGGGTTAGGAGCCCTCAGCACCAAAGACAAAAATGTCTCTTTTCACTTTTAACGACGCGATGGAGGGTTAGGAGATTACGTCTCACTAAGTCACGTCGTTGTTGGGACTCCCATAAAGTAAAAAGCTCTGCTCGCTTTCTGTTCATTAATCTGACTCAGGTAGTCTGTGGAAATCAGCTCTTCTATTGAACTTAACATAAGCAAAGTATCACATTAATTAAAATTGAAGTATTTTTAACTCCTTCAAAAAGGCTTGTTGAGCGATTGACTGATCAAAACGGGGTGTTTTTTTCATAGGATTGTTCATTCACTGTGTTTCAACTGCCTTAATGTGAGTCTTTTATTTCATGCAAGAGATGCGGTCTCATCTTCCACTGTGATTACACACACACACACGCACACACACGTATTCAACTCCAAGCTGTAGTTCCTCCCCACTGTGTACATCCCCATACACATGCACAGACAAAGAAGGTTATTTTGGAGTCTTCTTGATGAACACAATGGAGGGACACACACACACACACACACACACACACACACAGGCACAGCAAGTGTGCAGTGTGACTAAAGGCTTTAGGCTGGACAATAGGACGTGTGTGTGTGTGTGTGTGTGTGTGTGTGCGTGTGTGTGCTGGTTAATACCTGGACAATAGGCGTGTGCCTGTTCACTTGTTATCAGCTCAGTGGAGACTCCCAGGCCTGCTGCTTTTTGTTAACCACTTTTCAACGTGAAGAAAAGGGGGGAAAATAAATAAAAAAGATTAAAAACAGATTTCTCATGTTCTCCTCCTGGCTGAGTGTCTCAAAGTGTCAGAGAGAGAGAAAAAACAACAACAACAACAACACGCAGATGTACAGCTCCTTTAAAAGGTTCACCCTACTGCTTACCTAAGTTTACCTAAGGTTTCATAATCCTGAAAATGGGGCTATGGTTTTTTTTTTTTTATGATTTACGTGTTTGTTAATTACATACAAAACACCTTCATAGCTCCAAATTTGCCTAAAGACATCAAAGGAATAGCCCAGTAATGACTACATTTCCACTTGTCAAGGTTTGACAGAAACGAGATCATTTTTGCCATTGTGTAATCCAGTCTAATCCAACTACAAATACACAGCAAGCTCAGCTGGTTTCTACAATAATTGATTTTTTTTTTTTAAATAATTTCAATAACTGTACCATTTTTTTTTTTTCCTGTGTCCTAAAGTCCGAAATCATCCGACACTTTTCTCTCACCAGGTTGTCTGTCCAACCTCCCACCGAACGCCAAGAAGATCTCC
>NC_024320.1:3872308-3877515 GCF_000523025.1 Cynoglossus semilaevis
AACAGGCCACTGCCATCGTGCTGCTGGGCGTCATTGGGGCTGAGTTTGGCGCCGAGATCGAGCCACCGAAGGGTTCTGGTCGGGCTCGCACTGGTGGACAGGCACCCGAGGGCTTTGGGTTGACGAGCGGAGGATCATCCAACTACTCGCTGGCCAGACACACGTGTAAGTGTTGATCAAACACACACACACACACACACACACTCTAAAACCTCAGGTAGCTTTTAGCTAGGAATTCCTTGTCTGTCTCTTCGCAAACATGTTGGATTGCTGTCATTAAAAAGTTTTTCTTTTGGAAAAGCCAGTCCGTAGTTGTGGGAAGACGAGAGCAGCAGCAGTGGGGCTGATATTGTTATTGATTTTCTCTCTTTGGGCCTCTTTTATTTTTCTATAATCTTGTTTCACCTTTTAATTTTCTCCGTGCGCTGCGTGGCTCTGTGCTGCATTGCCAGATACACACAGAGAGAAAAACAAAAAAAAAAAAACCTCCTTCATCTCCTCATGTCTGTTTTCTAACTGTTGGACTTCAGCTCCCTGTGAATCCTCACCATCTGTTGAACAGATAGTGTGTGACATTAAGGATAAATCCTCCTAAGTGTGCTGTTCCTTGACCTATTGAACTAGTTGCACTGACGATCGTGAACCTCACCAGGGCGGTACACAAGTGAGGCAACGCTCATCATCTTCTCTCGTCTGTTTGAACCGGAAATGTGAAAATTCAGTGAGTTTGACCAAAGAAATGTTAAAATGATACAGAAATCGAATTCATAAAACGGTGAAGTGGACACATTGATTTGCTCTCAGCATTGTTAGTATTTTATTTGTCACTGATCAATGGGTGCATTGTGTTGTTTTACACAGTTAAACTAGTCAGCTTTGTATATCGGGATCTGTATCATGTATTTAGGACAAACGAGGATTGAACCATCATATCCAAAGAGAAAAAAAAAAAATCCTGAAGTTGTCAGTCAAGTGAGAAGTTGCCTCATTTGTACATAGTTTTTTTTTTTTTTTTTAGTCCTAAAACTGCGGTGTGAAAAACAGAGTGCACTCTGACAAAGTAGACAACTAGTTCAACAGTGGCTTAGAAACCATGGCAGATGGATGAAATTGATTTTCATCCACCAAGCTGAACACCTCAAGGTGCTCGCCACCGAGACATACTCTCTCTCTCACACACACACACACACACAGTCAGTCAGTGTACCACACTGTGCTGACAGCATTGGACCTTGGTGGGCTTCAAACCTGCACTAAGCAGCCCTGCTTTTCCAGCCCACTACTCCAGTGGTTTCATTGGCTGCCTCTGGGGGGCATCTGCCCAGCGACAGACACGCGCGCACACACGGTAAAAATACCAAACTGTGAACAAGGTCTGGTTTCACATGGTCCAACAGAACATCCGGTTCAAAAACATTACAAACTTACAAGTATTTTTGTATTGACAATTTCTCAAGTTGGATTTCAGCAAAAACAACATTAGTGGCTTAGTTCTGAAATGGTAGCCTTCAAAACGTAAGCAACACTCGGAAAGTGAAGAAGTGAGTGTTTGATGTTGTTTCAGGCTACATCCTTTACAGTCAACTGTTTACTGCTGTGTGAGAACAGCTTGTCTCGGTGTATCCCTGCCATTTAAATGTAATAAAAGGTGATACATGAAGACGGATGTTTCTAAAGTCAGCCTTCTGGTCCACCTCGGCCCCGACTCTACAGCCCCCCAGTGAATGGACTCTTTAAGTGTTTTTTATTACTAGAAACTCACTTTGACAATTACAGATGACAGTAAAATACCTGTGGTACAGGAACATCCCTTATCTCCTACTGTCTCATGTCTTTCACTGCATTTAGTCCCTTTTTTTTTTTTTCTTCCTGGGCCGTTTTTCTTTTTTGTTTGGTCTGCGCTCCTACAGTTGTTGTTCTCCCCCCGCCCCCTTTTTTTTCTCCTCTCAATCTTACCCCCTTTCCTCTCGCTATTATGAAATTGAAAGATGGATGGGTGTTGTTGGCATACAGCGCAGAGGGTGATGAATGAGAGCTGTCCAACCAGGAAGAGAGGGAGGCTACAGTAGTCTATACAACAGAGTATAGATTGATGTTTTCATACAGCGAGGAGGGAAATATAGGGGAGATGGAGAAGGAGATTGTGCCCAAGGATGGAAGGAATGCCAAAAGAATGAGAAAGGGAATGTAGATGGACAGGTCACTATCATGAGAAAAGAGGGGGAAATGTCAAAACACCTCCGGTACCTGAGACGGTGACGTCACGAACAGCCTTTAAAAATAATCATAAAAAAAAGACAGTGGAAAATCAAATATGTACGATATCCCTTAAAACAGGTGAATGAGAATTTAATTATTTTTTAATTATATTATTTTTTGATACATATGAGGCCAATCGAATTGGAATTCTGATTTCTGATTGTTTCTGGAAAGTGTAAAATGCCAGGAAAGTGTAACTCGCCCGTTATATTATATATAAATATTCTGATTTTTCTTCTTCTTCTTTTGTAAGTGTAACTGATTTATAAGGATTCCGATTTCCTTCAGTTGATAGCATAACCAAAAAGTAGTGTTCCGTAGATCCAATAACCACTAATTATGAAACATTTCTCGCAAGTCTTTCTTCAGTTTAAGGACTTTCAAAATAAAGTGAAAGTGAATGATTTGTCATTGGGACACAGCACACCACTGCACACAAACAAATGTGACCTCACAAATGTGACCAGGGGGCAGTGTGTGGGGACCGTGCCGTGCTCTGAGCACCTCAGTAGTAACTTGCTAGCTGGTGGATTTGAACCTCTAACCTTCCAGACCCAAGCCCTTTCCCTCCACTTCCTGTTTTTCTCCCTCTTCTTTCTCCTCGATCTTTCTTAAACCAGTATGATAATCGTCAACACACCCTCAGACAGACATCTCCAAAAACTGTCTCTAGTTTAGTTGATGAACAAATGGTTTCCAAAACCGATACAATATGAAGCCGTTTTTTTTTTTTTTTAAACTTCTCAAGTCCTACAGAGACAAATAACAAGCATCCTGTTTTCAGTTGATACCCGTAGATATGATACGCCACTGGGAAATGAACCACTATAATGAAAGCAAAATGTACCAGTTACTTGAAGGACGTTGAGGTGACCTAAGGTTATATCCCAGTATATTTTTTTCTACACAAACCCAGCAGCTAAAAATCTAGTTTTACTAACATCTTGTTTTTGCAAAATCAAAATTTCATCCTCCCTCCTCCTCCTCTTCCTCCTCTTCTTCCTCCTCCTCCTCTTCTTCTTTGCAGCCAGTTTGATCTGGCTCTCATCCACTAACCAAGTCCACACTATTGATTTACTTTCAACTTTCATTTAAGCTGAGGGAGAGGGGGAGAAAGAGGTAGAGAGGGGGAAATTAGAACAAACGAGGAGGTAAAAAGGGAAGGAGCAGGAAAAAAAAAAGTAGTGAACCTGTTAGTGGTCAAACCACCTTGGAAAAAAAATTAAATGTCACTCATCTGTTTTTGTTTCACACTTTCACCTTCCCTTTGGTTATTCATTCTCCTCCTCCACCTCCTCCTTCTCCTCTGGTCTTAATCACCTCTTGTGTGTTATTGTGACATGTTTACTGCTCTAACTAACAGCTCATTATCGCCGACTGATGCTTTGTCAATAGCTATTGCTTCATTCGGCCCCTTCCAACCTTTAAACGAAGACGTCCGTTGTGAGAAACCAACCAGAATCTACAACTCTCTTTGTCGCTTCGTGGTCAATAGCCAGAAGCGGAGGAGCTGTAAATCTGAAACGCAGGCCAATTGCAGCACGATCATTAACGGCTAACGCTAATTGTCCAAAGAGAAAATGTATGCTAATATTTCTGGATAAGGGTTCATTACACAAATCCACACCTGTGTCGCAGTCAAACAAACTGTTGAACCTTGACCCAAAAAGACTAATATACACCCAATGACAAACCTCACAGAATATGATTGAAATCCACAACTGTGTGTTTTAGTTTTTATTTGGTTTAATCTAAATACATTATTCTGGTTCAGTTTGATGGGATTTGTTCATTTAAAGCTATTCAAAATATGACTTCACTGGTAAAAACAACTACCAATCAGTATCAGTTTCATTGATTTGTGTGTGTGTTCTCCTGGTGATTTGTAATAATCATTTATCCGTGGTCTAAGGTCACAGCAGCGCTGATATTTATGGTTGACTGTTTGCATGCTTATTGATGTAAGAAACGAAAACATGATCGATTCGACCTGCTGAGTCTCTCAGCGTTTTTACATGCCGGTCACAAGACGAGGGTCAAAAGTCACCAGCCTGTCACTGGACACAGTCAGGACATGTTAATTACATAGACCTCTCCTTCCCCCAATCTGCATGTTTTATACAAAAGTAACAAAGAGCGGTGCTACGTGTCAGGTAGCTGTGTAGCACAGCAAAGCCAGCAAAAAACTGTAAGCAGGGCTGGTAATATTTGGTCCGAGGTAAATGCAGCTATGACAACATTGTTAGTTATTTTACTGTTTGTGTGTGTGACACTGGTTTTGCGCCTCCATTCATTTGCAATTCCCATAATCGTATGTATATTTTACTGTTTATGTGTGTGACACGGTTTTGCGCCTCCATTCATTTGCAATTATTAACTATTTTGTGGTGCAAATTTCTATTACAACGTTAAAGGCAAAGTACATTTCTGCCTTGAGTATCTGTGGCTGGCATCGTCGGCCTTTAACAAGTACTGATACTACTTCTGTTGGGCCCAATACTGATATCTGGTATTGGTACTTGCTCATCCTTGGTGACTACCTACTGAAGGACCTTTTGAAGGCAGAATGAACTTATAACAGCTAAACAATACCATACTATATATTTATGATTTATTCATTTATTAATTGTTTACCATTTAGATTATTACTAAAAATAATAATAATACACTATCTTTTTTAAGAGTTTATTATATTTATGTAGTGTATTATAAATATATGAATTACTAGTCTGCAGTATTTGGCCCTTTAATGAAAGGAATATAATATATAAAGAAATTAGAATTATTTTACAGTGACGTGGAGTCAAATATATATATATATATATACATATATATATATATATATATATATATAGTTCTAATTTCTTGATATATTATATTCCTGATATCTGGTATTGGTATATATATATATATATACATATATACATATATACATATATACATATATA
>NC_024320.1:3885678-3930463 GCF_000523025.1 Cynoglossus semilaevis
ATATATACATATATATGTATATATATATATGTGTATTTATATATATGTGTATATGTGTATATGTATATATATATATATATATATATATATATATATGTTCTCAAAGGTAAATGCATGAATTAAGTAATAGACCATTGATTTTTGTTTCTTGTTTTTATTGATTTTTGTTTAATGACCATTGTTCATGTTGCATGCTACTTGGAATGATATTTTTTTTAGCATTTTTCAAGCTACAAAATAGCTCTTTTAGGTTTCTGCTTTTGTTGATGTGCTGCGTATACAACCAGCAGGAAACCTCCATCCATGATGGATGACAAATTGTCAACATACATGCTGAAATGGTGAATATCCCTACAATTCTCATACATGGAGAGTGTTTCTCCCACATGTGCCTCAGGTCATTAAAAAAATATCCATCTAACGTGAAGCGACTTTTGCAACAAAGAAATCAAAGCCATCAAAAGTGAGCATGTGATGCCGTTGGTTTCCTGTTTTTGTAACCACATTATAACATGTCTAATCTGCGTCACTCTGACAGTCCCACTGTGCAGCACTCAGTTAAAAAAAAAAAAAAAAATCTGCTAAAAGCTCCGGATCTCAGGCAGCCAAGGGTGAGACTTGGTGGGAGGATGAGGTGGGGGCGGGGTGTTATTGAAGGATGGGGGTCATTTTCTGGATGTCTTGATGGTCAGTGCTTCCCCGCAGAGACTGGCTCAAATGTCAGGTCAGTTCTGGACTGACCCCCACACCATCCCTCCATGCTATTGCTTGTAGTCTTTGTGTCTGTGTGTGTGTGCATGTGTGTCTGTGTGTTTGGGTTTCTGCTTTTAATACGTGGCTATTTTGTTCTTCTTGGTATTTGTTCTATGAAGTGAACGATTGTGGCAAAACATTTTCACCTGGCATTTTATGAATAGGTTTTGTTTGTTTACAAATCATAGAAGAGAAATCCCCACAGTGCAGCTACATTATGTGGCTTCACACAGTCATTGCTGGAACTGTTTAATTGTGCACATCTGATAGAACTCATGAGTGAAACCATGAACCGTTAAAAAGGACATTTACAGTGCAGGAACTTGTGCCAGTAACAGAGAGGCATTTAAAACAAACAGGCCTGACTCACAGGTCTGGTTCCAAAGAAAAGTTGGATTGGTTAGTGTAATTTTGTTAGTGTTATTTTCATAACCTCAACAGTACTTTGCTTGTGATGGAAAATCTAGATCTAGAACACAAGGATCAAGTTTGGGAAGAAGTATCATAACATCAGACTTGACGTGATTGTTGTGTAATCCAGGATTATCATTGCTGTGGTACCTAATACGGGGGGTCTTCAACGATTTCTGTTCCTACTCTGCAATGTACCCTGATTTCTGCGTTATGTACTGTATATTAGTACAGTAGTCCCTCGCTGTTTCACGATTCATCTTTTGTGGATTCACGACTTTGCGGGTTTTTGAAAACTGCATATATGAAATATGCTCTAGCTCGGATTTGGATCTGCAAGAGATGTCACAGGAATGGGACGACGATATGGTTCGATCGGTCCAATTTTGCAACAAAATCGACAACGTCGTGACTGCCTACAAGCTACTCTTCGACTGGAAAAAGAGGCAGCGGAAGCAACTGCCGATCACAATGTTTTTGCAGCCACGCAAAAAAGAGCCGCTTCCTGCGACTACTACTACGGATACACCTTCGGAAACCGAGGAAGAGGTGCCCCAAGAAATGGCACCACCCTCTGAAGAGACGCGAAATCAATCATCGGCTGCTCTGTAAAAGTCATCATCACCTTCCTCGTCATCATTTTACTGCGCATAAATATGGTGTCACTTTGCGGAAATTCAGTTCTCGCGGCAGGTCTTGGAACCTATCTACCGTGATAATATAAAGAAGAACAAAAAGTTCCAAAAAAAACTCACCAACAACACAAACAAAAGAAAGTAAATATAGTACAGTCCAATGTACGGTGAATGTAAACAAAGCCATCTTCAGCATATAGTGCCACGTGGCCATACTTTTGACTAATAGAACGAGACTTTCTTAATAAATGTATGGTACATGGCAACGTAACCGAAACGAAACGCCATAGGTTGAGGACGTTCGTACGTATGTAGACCGTGGACCCCCTGTACCAGGGTTTATTTGAATTCACTGCGTCGGGAATTCTGGTGGTGCTAATAACGAGTATGTCAGGTTTACAAATAGTAACTGAAAGATCCAAAATGACCCACACCACGTGTCCTTCTTCAAAAACTTCTAAGGGTTTGCAGTGTGATCTTCTTTTTGATCTGACTTTTTTTTTTTTCTTTACCATTCACAGGTAAGGCCCTGACCTTCCTGCTGCTGCAGCCACCCAGCCCCAAACTCCCCGCTCATAGCACCATCCGCCGCACCGCAATCGATCTGATTGGCCGAGGCTTTACTGTCTGGGAGCCGTATATGGACGTGTCAGCGGTGCTCATGGGACTGCTCGAGCTCTGTGCCGATGCTGAGAAGCAGCTCGCCAAGTGAGTCAACACACACACACACACACACAAGGTTATTGGCAGGAATATACGTTCTGTTTTATATCCTGAAATAGGTCAATTAAAGCTGGGCTCTGTAATTTCTTTTCCTTTTTATTTTATTTGTTGTAATCCTCTTTTCATTCTGACAACCGTCAATAAATAAAAGTGACAGTTGTTTCACACAGACATAAAACAACGTACATACATAAAAAAGGACTTAGCCGGTCAGTTATAAAACTGAAGGTCAGAGTGATGACTCTAGACTGTGGTCAAACACTAGGGGGCGACTCTTACTGAAGACACAGTTTGAATCATTGTCTACGACTTTGTGTTCTTTTGTCTTGCTTCTTTTCGTTTCCTTTTCACAAATAAAGAATGTGCAGACAGGGGGCAGCATCCTTGCTAAAGACAGCACAGTATATCTTCTGTGACCTCTTTAAATGACCAAGGAGGTACATCTTATAATATGTTTTTTCTTCTTCTTTAAATTCTTTAATTTTATACTTTAGGGTATCTTTTCTTTTACCTTTTATGGATACATCTTATAATATGTTTTTATACTTCAGGGTATCTTTTCTTTTACCTTTTATGGTCAAATTGTGAAAATGTATGTAATAGCATGTAAACCTGGCTTTATTTTTTATTGATAAATGTTGTTAGGGTGACAGCTAAGAGTTGGCCAGCTGGTATTTCACATGGGAAAACTATTTGCAGGAGACAGATTTTTTTCTGGGGGTTGGGGTGTTGATATTGGAGAAAATATTGTGGATGCATTGGTAATTATTTTTAATTATTTATTTTTCTGTTTTTTGTTGGTCTTTGCACTCAGATTCCGGACAATAACACACACACACAAGTAAATTCTTAGGCATCGTAGAGCTGACACACTGAGTTATAACAGACGGGCTTTAATCTGATTACAGGACATTATGATGATGTTTGAATGTCTGTGTTGCTCTGACAGAGAAATCTGTACGTGTGTGTTTGTGTATGTGTGTGTGTCTGGTGTAGCTCTACTCGTGTGGACAGTTTTTTCGAGATATACTATTTTTGTGGCAACATTTTTCAGATCCCCACTGTGTGACAGAGGATTTGGTCCAGTGTTTATTTTAGTGTTAGGAGTGAGGATCGAATTAGAGTCAGGGTAAAGACTGAAGTTAGTCCAATATGTATAGTTAAGACTTGAGGAAGGTGCAAGTGTATGTGTGAGAAGTGCTAACTAAACAAGTGTTGTTTATGATATTAGTCATTAGAGGAATTGTTGAAAATAGGAAAATCCAAATTTAAATATAAATAAATGTCATAGGCTTTATTTAAAGGTTGTTTTTGAGAATTTTGAAAGTGAACCAGAAACTACATGTTACCAATTTTAATTTATTGATACTTATTGGCATAATATGACACCATTTTTTAAACCATGAGTAAATGAGTAAAAAAAAATTTAAAAAAAGCTTTTCATGACTTTAGACATTTTCAAATCATGCAGCACATTGATGAAAGGTGTCACAACTTTAATTTTACCTAATAGTTTTCTGCTGTTTTAACAACTCGCATAACTCCCGGGACTGATGTCACCTTATTCGGTGTGGCCACGGTCCACACTGAACTAATCATAATGTCAGTCAACAGTCATGCATCGGCTTAGCCATTAACAAAGCAGCGCTATCAACTTCTCATTTATCTTGTAGCTGGTGTTTGACCACTGACATGGACAGAAGCTGCTGCAGCAGCCGTCACCTTGACTGCAGGAGGCCAAAGGTCAGGGCTTCTCTTTTATGCGCCATCACAATAGGCTGGTGGTTAAAGTCAAGCAGCGTTTTACACAAAGTCACAGGACGGAAGAAGTGAATTTTTTGCCGAGGCGTAAGCACTTGTCAATTAAAATCCAATTGGCCAACATTTAATGATAATTCAGTTTTATTAAAGTCGGCGAATGCTGGTTGAATAAAGATATTTTTTGTTTTGTTCTAAAACATGCTTGAAATTTAAAGAGAACGTTTCAAAACAAATTTAAATTCAAAATTCAAACAATAGCCTTTCAGCCTCACCAACAGCGTAAATAAACATAGCAAACATAACTTTAATAGACCAGGAAATTTAAATTTGATTTAAATTTAATTTGGGATTTTTCAAAAATACTTTTCAAAATCTAGTCCAGAAATAGCTTAAAGTATAGCCCAAATGAAAAAAACTAAATCTTAATACAACCTACACCGATTTTATTGATTGACATTATGTCAGAATATTGTAATCCAAACACAGTGGGAACACTCGGACATATTGATTGACATGAGGAGAACAAAGGTCCCCGACACTTCCACGCAGGCTCAGCGTCAGCTTCCATGTTCGCGTTCAGTCTATGGTGATGTGCGAACCTTCACACATCATGTGACCTGCATCATGTGACCCAGCACCCCCACCTCTGCTGGCGTCAGCCTGTCACTACAACTGTCAGTGTGTGTGTCACATCAAAGCAGCGGCAGCTGTAAACAGTCAGCGTTGTGTTTTTGTGCAGCAGCCACCAGTCACATGACCCGGGCTGTTCCCTCCTCTTCCTCCCCTCCACAAAAATCAATACTTCCAATCCTCGCTGCGTGTGTGCGTGAGAGTCTCACTATTGACTGGATAATGTCAGCGTGATATTGGCTGTGAATGCTGCCGTGTTGCCAGCTTTACACGCCCAGCGTGAGTGTGTGTGTGTGTGTGTTTTCCTGAGGTACTGACACACATTAGCAATAACTTTGACAATGGCATTTTTTTTTTCTGACCCTGTGTCTAAATATACACAATAGCTGGTGTTGCTTTAAAAGCTGCTTTCTTTTCCAGACCACTTTTCACAGAGGAAATCTAAATTTTTTCATACTACAGCACACACAGACCGCTTAACACACACACACACACACTCTGTCGACCGCTGCGTTCATAATTGGCTTCATTTGCCTTCTTTGAGGCTCCAAGTTGAAATGCTTTATTGTTGATTAGTCTTAATGACACAGGCTCATCAAACCAGGCAGCTGTGGGTCGACAACTTCTTCATCCCTGTCGATAAAAAAAAAAAAACGCTGCTTTTTTTAAATGAACTTTGGAACTCCAATGATGGTAATTTACTAATGAACCTGGTTGGAAAGACTGTAAAACATGGTGTTTATTTTAATGTTATTTAATTGTCTTAAGCTGGAAGACAAATGGATCATTTTAGGCAATTTTGTCTTTTACTTCATTAAGAGAGCCTTTCATGTCTGTGTCCGTGTATGTATGTGTGTGTGTGTGTGTCTCCTGTAACCCTAGTCCCTATGCGGCTGATTTCATTACGTCTTCTAAATGTTGGCCGTTAACCTCGCTGCTGCTCGCTACAATTAGCCCCCTCCAGCCCCCGCCCTATATCAGCACGCTGACTCTTTCCAATTACAGCCGCCTCTCTAGATGAAATTAAACATTTCAATATCCCTGATCTATTGCCAATATATTACCAGTATTAATTACAGGATCTGGAGCCGGGATCTGTGGTCCGAGGAGATGAATCCTGCAGCTCTGTTGTCCCCTCACCCATCACTCCTGTTCCCCCGTCCCTCCCTCTATCTTTCTCCCCAGAGTCATTTGTTAACAAGGTGGCCTTGCTCTCTGTCTCTCTTTCTCTCTCTCTCTCTCTCACACACACACACACACACAGAGGTGTTTGGCCAGCTGTTGGGGTGTGTGTGTCTAATTCTTGTTGCATTGTGGGAGTCCATTATGCTGTCGTCTGCTGAATGGCTCCCATTGACTCGGCCTTGACATTATAAGCTGCCCGTTAATCTCTTCACTCCATATATTAGTCAAGCTCCATCTCTCCATCGCACTTTTTTTTTTTTTTTTTTTTACAAGCAAATTTCGACCCAAATCAATTCCAGAAGTGTTTGATTATTGTTATGTCGCTGCCTCTCTAAACTAATCATTGTTGGTAGACAGAAGGGGGAGAGAACGAGGAAAACATATCACAGTTTGGTGGCAGAGGTTTGGGTATTTTACAGTTAAAACACTTTGTGAAATTTGCAATATTTCACAAAAGAATGATAGATTTGAGTGCAGAAAAATGTCTCTACATATAAACATTTAAAAAAAAACAAAAAGTGAAATGAAAATATTTCATAGAAATGAAAGTAGGCTCAATACAACTTTGTCATGTCTGAGACCAATACTGCAACTATGGAGTATCTGTTGATACCAATGTCTGTTTGATAACTTTTTTTCTCCTGCAGCATGTCGTAGGCAGCCGATAGTGTCACCGTCTACAGCATGTCGTGCAAAGTTGAGTTATACCTTTGGGCTTTGGTATCGGATCAGGCAGGCTACATTTTTTGCGATGTTCGCTACAGAAATGTAAACACTAGATCACTGATCGTGAGTATCAGATCGAGCCATCTTTGGTAGAAAATAAAGTTTGAGGCAACTGAATATGAGCCTGGTCCCGGTCGAGCTGGCAATCACACATGGTGTTCTCTAAACAATGAAAAAGTCCTTAAACCAATGTTGAAAATGTCTTCTTCAGGTGCTATTTCTCATATTTCGCTGCTTATGATCCAAAGTGTCGTGTTGCTTTATAACTAACAGTCACATTGTTTTTGCTCTCTCTCTCTCTCAAGCATCACCATGGGCTTACCTCTCAACCCACCGGCTGATTCTGCTCGCTCTGCCCGTCATGCTCTCTCCCTCATCGCCACAGCCAGACCTCCTGCATTCATCACCACGATCGCAAGAGAGGTGAGGCTTAACGGACCCAGCAGGCATCCGGCTGCAGTAATAACGGAATATTTATTGTCGGCCCAGTCCTTAAGGAACAAACTTTATACCATTATCTTATGCTTAACAGATAATTGAACTTTGTTTAGTTTTTTGTTCCAAATGTTGCCCACTTGGTGCAGTAACCATGACGCTCAGATTTGTGTCCTTCCTGGTTCCAGAGTCGACATAAAACAATGTTTTCGCTCCCTTCTCTAAAACCCCAGGTCCATCGTTATAACGCAGCCCAGGCCAACTCTCAGTCCCAGCAGAACGTTCACACCACCACTCTGGCCCGAGCCAAGACGGAGATACTGAGGGTGATCGACATCCTGATCGAGAAGATGCCCGGAGATGTGGTCGACCTGCTGGTTGAGGTGAAGAATGGAAAAAAAAATGAATTCTTTAGAACATGCCTCACTGTGTTATGTCTTTGGACATTATAATCCCATGTTTCCTTAGTACTACAGGGCCCAATCTTAAGCTGCGCTACGCAACGAAATGAACACAGGTCAGAGTAAAAATGTTATAATATATAAAATATTAAATAGCAGTAATAAATATAAATACATTTTTTATTTTTTACTTATACAAAAAAAATACAAAAACAGATATATATATACGTGTATATATGTATATGTATATGTATATATGTATGTATATATATATATATGTATATATGTGTGTATATATATATATATATGTGTATATATATATGTATATATATATATATGTATATATATATGTATATATATATATATATATACACGCACTGGAATTGAATAATTTTGCACATGACTATGAGTATGTTGGAGTAATGAGGGGGTTGTATCACTTTTATTCAGTTTTGATTTTGCCCTCAGCATCACAGGGAGGAAGCCTTTGAAAAACCTCGCAATGCTCAGACAGAAAATGCTGACATTTTCTGTCTGAGTTTTTTGTCATCGTCCCTCAGGTATTATAAAACCATAAAGCACGGCTTTAAGAAAAATGTTATTGAAATAAAGGCAGCCGAGCGGCTCAGAGGGTGTGGGCTAAAAGCTGCACCCCTGTAGTTCCTACACTTTGTCAAATCAACAATGGCTGATGAGCCGTCCTTTTAGTCACTGGTTCCCCTGGTGGAGACACACTTATATTTCCTGTTGTTTGTTCCTGAGGTCAAATTTTACAGAATGTAAAAAAAAAAAACCAACTATTTTCCTACTAAGAAGATTGTGTGTGTGCTGCTGGTTCCTCAGGTGATGGACATCATCATGTACTGTATCGAAGGTTCTCTGGTGAAGAAGAAAGGCCTGCAGGAGTGTTTCCCTGCCATCTGCAGGTAGGTTTTAACACACACACACACACACACACACTGTTTTTGCTTATATGGTCAGTGTGGGTGGAGGCTTTGTGAGGCATAAAGGCTATTTGACCCCTAAGGCTGTGTGTACCCCTGTCAGAAGGTCAAAGGTCAATTCAGGAGTGATAGAAATCAGCCAGGGGGCAACTGTGTCAGACCGTGTGTGAATAATAAGTGTGTGTTTTCAAATCTCCCCTTCTGTGTGTGTGTGTGTGTGTGCGTCCTCCACCTCCGCAGGTTCTATATGGTTGGCTACTGCGACCGCAGTCACCGCATCGCCGTAGGAGCTCGGCAGGGTTCTGTGGCGCTGTACGATGTTCGGACGGGAAAATGTCAGGTGTGTATTTGTTTAGAGCTGGAGGCAGGAGTTCGGATTAGACCTCGTTGCTGTTCCTCCATCAGTCTGTCGTGAAGGCTCTCTGAGTCTGAGCAGGTGACTAATGATGAGGAGCAACAAAATATGAAGGTGAGAGGAAAAACGTAGAAAACAAGGAGAGGAAGAAAAGGAGAAAAGGAGACGATTTCCCAGAAGGAAAGAAGGTATGGTGAAAGAGGACAGACAAAGGGAGGT
Organism: Cynoglossus semilaevis; assembly: GCF_000523025.1. NCBI lineage: Eukaryota > Metazoa > Chordata > Actinopteri > Pleuronectiformes > Cynoglossidae > Cynoglossus > Cynoglossus semilaevis. Next base: position 3,894,857 of record NC_024320.1, read on the forward strand.
CTTAGAAGGGAAAAAAAGGAGAAAATGTAGATATCAAGAGAGCCAAACCGAGGGGCAGGGGGAGGAACAGTAGAGGAGAGAAAAAGAGGAGAGAAAACAAATAAATAAGTAAAAGTTTTTTAAGAAGGCAGGGACGAAGGAAGGAGAAGAAGAAAATCGAGAGAGGACACAAACGAAAGGCTGAAATGACAGGGATCTACGACAGAAAGACGATAAATAAAAGGCACGTGGGAGAGAAGGAGGTGGGGAAGAATGGATGGAGGAATAAAGAGGATGGAAAAAGATGAGTGGATAAAAAAGATGGGGAAAAAAGGGGAGGCAGAAAGAGGATAAAAAAAAGCTGAATGGACAAAAAAAAAGGAAACATTTAGGGAAGAGGTTTTAAGATTCATGGAAACAGTATAAAAGACAAAAGGAGGAGAAGGAGAAGAAGGGAGGGAAAGGAGGGAGTTGGAAATACCAAAGAGGGGAGAAGAGAGACGGAGGAGTAATTACTTTCCCCCCGTAGCTGATTAATGGTGAAGTGATGAAGCTCTTAACTATGTTTTTGTCTTTGCACATGTTATGGCTTGGTCATGTGATGGTGAGTGTGTGTGTTTGTGTGTGTGTACGTACGTATGTATACAGTGGGTGTGTGTATTAGTAATTTGCCGTGTATTGATTTGCAGTAACCCGAGCAGTGTAGGCTGCAGGAGGAGGTCATTTATATCTGATAACAGCACTGGCCCGTTCACCCAACATCCAGAGTGTGTGTGCGAGTGTGTGTGTGTGTGTGTGAGTGTGTTTGACACACAGGCTAAAGACAGAAGAAGCCTTTCCTTTATGTTTTATTTGCAGTAATTAACATTTGATATATAATGTTTTTGCAGGGAACGGTGTGTTTGTGTGATTCTATGTGTGTGTGTCCATGTGTGTGTATAACCATTCAGACCAACCCTGTTCCACGGTGAGGTAGAGCCATCGTGTTTATTAATAGAACAGTTTAACATCTGTTAGCTTTTATGAGTTTGGGTTCTTCCTATTGATTCCGTTTGTCAGTGTATCTCCCACTTTCTGCAGAACTGCTCCCCTCAGCTGATTCCCTGGCTAATGTTAGCATTATGGCTACGTTCACTAAATACAAATCTAATCTGGACATGTGATAAACACATACTGTTGTAGTCTATGCCTAACAAGACTGTACAGTATGTGCAAACACAGCACTTTCACGTATCTGGTTGTGTGACACAAATGTGTTTAAAAAAAAAAACAAACAAAAAAAAACAATAAGTACAGGTTTAACCTCGGAACTGAACTTCAGTTCAACTTTTCCAGAAAATCGATTCCTGCAGGATACAACTAAAAACGTAGGCACATTGGGTAATTTACCGTCACGGTCTTTGGTCTACACAACCCTTTTCAACGTGTTTAAACAAACTACACACACATAATATCTCTGTCTTTTTGCTTTCCCTCCATAGCCAGCCTGTATGTTATAAATACAGTTTCAATTATTATAACTATAATTATTATACTATGATTATACTATATATATATATATATATATATATATATACACACACATATATAACAAGTTTCTACTTGGTGTATTCTGGAGTATAAAAACAAATTCTACAAAACAAGTCTTGGACCAAAATTTGTAGTTTATGAACAACCTTTTTAGGAAACTATTACTACAAATGAATTGTTCTTTCAATATGCTTATCCTTCTAATTGCTTTTACAACAGGATTATCCAGGTTTGGTTCACTTCCACACCGATCAAACTGTCTGTAGAACTCCATATTGTTACAGTTGCTCATATGTGGCAGGAGAGAGTCAAGGAAGCCCAAAATACATTGCACTTTAGGTCCTTTTCTCTGTTTGGTTCACTGGGTAGATTCACTGCATTTTCCAGTGTGAGTGAAATGCTCCGAGGTTTACCTTTAAGTAATCCAGGACACAGATTTTCGGGGCAGACCAGGGTTTGCTTGTTTGGTCCTCAACGGAGTTTGAAGGAGCTTTCACAGTTACCTAAATGAACCAGACTTCATCATTAAAGTGAACCAATCGGCTGCTATGAACGATCCACGTGAAAGGTCACTAAATTATTAGGTCTTTGTAGAATTAGAATTTCCAGTTGGGAAGTTTAGGGAGTCGAAGCTGGTGACGTCAGCCGCAGCAGATGGCTGTTGGTTTTGATAGAGTCGGAGTAAGTGGAGAGAACAGTCATCATCCTGATTTACAGTTTATAACTGTGAAACTGATCCACATCAAACCTACTCTCTGTAATTCCCTCTATTAGATATGTATTGATCAGTGATCGACTGGAAAACAGACACGTGCCGTGCGGTCTCCTCCTCCTGGTCGGGCTGCTGCTCTTTGTCTTCCAGCCTTGTCTCTATTCATTAGGGCTTGATATCATTGTTTTTTGGCCGCTGTTTATAATCAACTGACATTAGTTTGTTCAAACTTCAACCAGATGATTACATTTGAGGATTCTTTTTATTGATAAAAACCTAGTAGTGTAGATGTGAAAGTAAAGTAAAGTCACATTTTGAAACCAACGTATGGAGACATTTTGAAGTTTTATTGAATGACTCTACTTTCTGGCAAAAAAAAAATGAAATGATGTGTTGACAGGTTTTTTAGCAGACAAGGTTTGAGTGAAGAGAGTAAGGACATGACCTGAGAGTTTTGGCCATATAAACCGTGTGTGTGTGTGTGTGTGTGTCTGTCCAACTGTAGCTAGCTTGTCCCTGCATGACCATCTGCCACAGCTTTGATCAGCCTTGGTGAACACTCCTTTGTCAGCTGCATCACTGCCTGTGTGTGTGTGTGTGTGTGTGCGTGTGTGTGTCCAGCTGCTGGCTCTGCTTCTTTAACAGACTCCACCGAGTCCACTAATTGAACACAAAGAAACAATCTGAATGATCTTTCTCTTTATCTCTCTCTGCGTCTGCATCTGTTTCCACTGAAACCGGAGGAATCGCTCTGTCACCGGAGGTGTAGCCTCTCCTCGGGGGGGGCTTCGTGCACCTCCCACTCAGCATCCCATAAAAGGCTGAGCAAATGGCACGCTCACCTGTCAGCCTTAATTTATTAGCTCTTTAGAGTTTATTTACAGATTTATCTCACCTTTTTCTCGGCCCTTTTCGATGCGTTTGTGTTGCTCGATAAACCGCTCTAAATCACAGCACGCGGGAGTTAAACGGGAGGCCAGCCAGTGTCTCCTCTGTGGGTCAGTTACAGTGTGTTATTAATTAGCTTTTGCATTTAAAGTTATAGGTTTGGATTTAATTAAAAAAAAAGTTGGCAGATGGCCTAACAGAAAATTTTGGTACTGATTCCAAACACTTTTGTTTGATGTAATATTTTTGAGATATCATAGACTTTATCTGGTGTTGAATTAATTCATAAAACCTCCCTTGTGTGGTCTACAAAATATAATTAGTCTTCCATTGTCAACATGACATTCTAAGGAATTATCCTTGGTGGCAGCAGATGGCTATGAAAAGTAAAATAAGAAAGAGCTGCTGAGCAGCAGAAAAATGAAGAACAATGTGTCTTTCTTCAATTCCTGCAGGTGCATCAGTGTTTAGTTCAACTAAACAGGAACAGATTTCTCACTGGCAAAGTGAATTGTGAATACGTTGAAACTAAAAGATTATTTTCATTCTTGACATACTTTTTTTATTTTATTTGTTGGACTATGGGATTTTTCAAATCTAAAATATGTGTTGGTAAACACTGCTCTAAGCAAACGTTAATAATCACCAACACCACCTCACTACTTCACATGTACTCACAAGATATTTTTCTACGGCACATATTTTAGTTTTAGAAATTCCCATGCCTTAACAAAAAAAGGTACATGTTATGACATAAAAAAAATCTTTTAGTTTCAATGGAAAAATACGAATCTATGTTTCTCACTTGGAAAAGTAAATTGTAGCTTTGTATTTTTGTGTTGTTGGCAGATGACTATTGAAAAGTAAATTGTACCTTTGTATTTTTGTGTTGTTGGCAGATGGCCTAACAGAACATTTTGGTACCGATTCCAAACACTTTGTTTGATGTAATATTTTTGAGATATCGTAGACTTTATCTGGTGTTGAACTAATTCATAAAACCTCCCCTTGTGTTGTTAGAATCTGTCATTTTTCAGTGCCATTGAGTCACAGTGACCGGTCATTTTAATGTCTTGAATACAGAAAGGCCCAGGTCACATGATCAAGTTCAACACTAACAGTTGATATTTTGAATTTTTTTTAGCCTTTTGCAATCAACACATCAAATACTGAACACACTGTGGACCAGGGTTTATGAAAGTGTCAGTCATTGTGGTAATGGAAGTAAAATTGGGATGACGCGCTTACACACACACACACACGTGCACACAAACACACAAAAACGAACACACGGTGCAGTCCCCGGGCGTCAGGTGTAGTGAAGTACAGAGTTCTGTAAATGGTTTCAGTGTGCTCCACTGCTCTCTGATAGGCTGATTGATTTGGTAGGCAGTCCACCATGACACACTCTCTCTCACTCGTACACACATACACACACACACAAAGCTTCATGATGACAAACATCAAAGTATCTTTTATTTTTACGTTAAACCTTTTTTCCCTCTCACATTTGTTCACACTTGTTGTTGTTTTTTTCATCTATGTATTTTTTGTGATTTTTATAACACATTTTGTTTGTATGTCTGATCCTCTCCTTACGTCCCTGCCCAGGCTGACAGTCGGACGTTTGCGTGATTTGAACCTTGTGTACGACAGTATCCTAACGCTGTATGATTGTTGTATTAATTTACTATTTCATAAAGACGAACTTCTCCCTCCTAAAAACGCCTTCAAGAGACCTTAAAAAGTCAAATCAGACACTGTGTAGTTATGTGTGTGTGTGTAGCTGATGATGTTTGACAACAAAAGTGCTTTTAGACATGACGTGTGTGTCAAAGGACCCTCGGTCTCAGAGCTGATGAATGTCTGCGTCTACTCTGTATGCTGTGATTGTCCTGTTCCAAACAGACGCTGTCACCACCGTGATGTGATGGTCAGAAGAAATTACCTGGGCAAGGGGGGAGGGAGGGTGTAAGTGTGTGTGTATGTGTGTGTGAGAAAGAGAGAGAGAGCGTGAGACAGAGGTGAATAAGTCAAAATGAACGGATTCATTAGAAGGTGACGGGCAGCCTTTCTCAGTCAACACCACAGGAATCTAATATTATTTTCACCAGCAGGGGGAGGGAGGGAACCAAATATTATAAAATGAGATTTTTATTTAATTTTGTTATCCCCCCCCCCAGCTTTAATCGCTGCAGATGTGTTATTATTTCACTATGTGAGCGCTGAAGGCGATGTGTCTTAATCCGATCTGGAGGTGAGAGAGTGTAAACCCAGTCACAGCCAGAGGCGGCAGCGGGTGGGGGAGGGGCTAAGTGTGCGTGTATTTGTGTGCGTGTGTGTGTGTCGGGAGGGGAGTGTTTTCGGGAGGGCATTTATTGCCTTGCACGTCCTGCATCTGCTGGGACGCTTGATTGCGTTACACGCGGCACGGCATGGCTTGATTCCGTCCCCTGAGTTCTGGAGGCGAGCGACAGCATATGTTGGACTAAAAGCTGCCTCCCGGTCTGATGGAATTATCTGTAGGGAGCCAAACAACTTAGGGTTAGGGTAAATGTGACCAGGAGAAAAAAAAAGAGAGAAAAAAAAAAACAGACAAAATTTTAGCTTTTCAGAAAGATTATTATTATTTTGCTAAGAGTCTGAAAAACTACAGAAAAAACCCGTCGTCATGATTCCTTAAACCTGTCTTAGGGCATATTAGGGAATATAGGAAAGTAAAAGGAAGGGAAGGAAAGTCTAAGATTCTCAAACTCAAAATAATGCCCTAAATTTACGGTATTTTTGTTTTTAATAAATAAAATACATTTTGATTCTTTTTTATTGTGTGGAAAAAAATGTGTTATTTCGTGATCAGCGATTTTTTTTTTCCCCCCTCATCCTTAACGTTTTCTCTCCGTCCTTCTCACCCTCAATCTCTCTGTTTTCACTCCAGAACATCCACGGTCACAAAGGTCCCATCACCGCCGTGTCGTTTGCCCCTGACGGTCGTTACCTGGCCACGTACTCCAACGCTGACAGTCACATCTCCTTCTGGCAGGTAAAAAAAATGGAAACTGAACTGCTGCTGTTGGTTTAATATCATTAAGTACACGTGGCCTACGATGGTGTGGGAACCGGGGATGGCTCGATCCGTTAATCAGGATCGATATCTGTGTGATATTTGTCAAGATTTTCAGGATCGAACCTTGAATCCAATACTGCACATCCAAGTCCAAATGCTCAACTCATCTTTGTGCAACATGTCGTGGACACGAACACAGCTTGTGGCATGCTAGAAATGAGAATGAGGTATAGGATTGATATCGATATCAACAGATACTTCATGTTGCAGTATTGCTACTGGACATGAAAACGCAGCATCGAGCTCATCCCTAGTGGAAACAAATCACTAGAATCACAGTCAGTCTGTTCCTGCAGCACATTTAAATCCAATTCATTATTTCAGAGTCACTACTGTAGACTTTTCGTTTGTTCTTGCCACTGACGCCTGACGATTTCCTTTTCAACAATGCGCCTTTTCCGTAAGTGTTCATTCACATGTAAAGTTTGGTCCTGGTCTGTGATCGGACAGAAATAACAACAGACTCTCATCGGTGATTTATTTTGATGCACAGACAGACGTGAGCTTCTTCCGAGAACTGTTATTTTAAATGAAAGGTCTTCACGACCTCTGACACCGCTGTCTGCGCATTGACACACACACACACACATACACACACTAATGGCATTACTGTAAGCATAAACCACTGTGAGCACGCCGGCAAGACGGCTGCTGTGGTAATGAGCTGGCAGACGTTGTGTCTGGTGTGTGTGTCTGGTGTGTGTGTGTGTGTGTTTGTGCGTTTGTGAGGGAGAGGCAGTCGTCCCAGGAAATGATACTCGTGCTGTGCTCCTCCTACGGTACATGCACATATACAGTCAGACCTGTGTCCAGTTTCAGTCGGTGTCTTCGTCACAGCGCCAGAAAAGCTAAAACATCTGGGATTCTGAACATCGTGAAATCGAATCCGCATCAGGAGCGAAGACCATTAAAAAAATATATAAAAAAAATAATAAAACTGTCAAATTTATTTTCACTGCTTCTGCTTCTTTACTCACCAAAGTCTGTAAGGGGAAAAAAAGTGATTTCAGTGTGCAAGGACACAGCTGGTCTACTGCTGCCTCCTGTGGTGTATTTGTGTCACTGCTGGTTAATTTTAAAGAAAGATTTCAAACAAAGAAATTCACAAAAAGAGATTTTAATTAATGAAATAATTCAGGAATGAATGAAGAAAATCTCTGATGTAAAATTGCTAATTTTTTTCTGTAAACATTGGTAAAAGATGGGGTTTGCATGTTTGGTACTTTTGCGAAACTCATTTTTAAAACCACTGCTGTTAGACACTGAAAAGTTAAAGAACAAAAAAACGTTTTTTTTCATTCATGTTAAATTTGTCGGACTGTTAGAATCAGACGATCTCAGGTGAATCTGTCTCCTCCGTCTTTCCCCAGATGAACACCAGTCTTCTGGGCAGCATCGGGATGCTTAACTCCGCCCCTCAGCTGCGCTGCATGAAGACATACCAGGTTCCTCTGGTGCAGCCAGCGTCTCCGGGCTCCCAGAACCACCTGAAGCTGGCCCGCCTCATCTGGACGTCCAACCGCAACGTCATCCTGATGGCTCACGATGGCAAAGAGCATCGTTTCATGGTCTAACGTGGTCTCAGAATTGTCTCTCCAGAACAAAATAGTCCTCTTGTGTCTCATTGGACGATTGTTAGAATCTTAACCAATTGACGTTGTGACTCTGCAGTGATGTGTTTTAGTTTTGCACATTTTCACTATCGTTATTCCCTTTTCCCTTGTTGCTGCAGCTGGTTACCAACACCCTACAGACAATGTTGTGAAGCCAAGAGATCTGCAATCAGAAGAAAAGGTTGTTTTGACACCAAATCAGGGCGAGTGCTAGACGAACCGGCGTTGCTTCATAAGGTCAGCAGGTTAAGAGCACCTAGGGACAGATGGAGTCATTTCTGAAGTTCTGCTAAAATCAACTAAGAACTGATCATCTGCCCAAAAAGCCTGTCTTTAAAAACTAAACCTCCCCATCATGTTCAAACTTCTGCTAAACGTCTTTGTTACACTAACTGGTTTGACATATCTAGTTTGACTCTCGTCAGTCGGATTCCCGTCTACAACATTTTGGGCTGATTGTGTTCACCTAATAATTTCTCAAACTTAGACCAGCTCAGCAGCAGTTGATCTGGTCGGGTTTTTACTACAGACACCGTGCATGATCAAACCCCATCCATATACAAGAAGCTGGATTCAGACTCATAACTTTCAAGGTAGAAAACAAGTACCATATCCACTGAGTACCAGGTATACGTAGGTATAGCATTAAAGTATTTTAGATATCCTGTGATAGTTGTGTACTTTGCTGCTAAGCTAGTTATTGTTACCCAGTTGACAGATTTAACACGAGAACAATGTAGCGCTTAGTCAACATCTAAAGCAACCAGGGTGAGTTTACGCAACAACTTGTAAGGCTAGCTCAGCAACTCACGATTGAACACTTGAGAATTTTTTTCCGAACCTTGACCATTTAGGCATCAAATTTCAAGTTAGATTTCCAGGCAATTAATGTATTTGCTCTACAAGTCGTGTATTTAACGGTAATTCCGAAGTATTCCAGATTGTGTAAAATCTTTTTTTTTTTTTTGTTCTGGACCTGGCCTGCGCGGTTATGTTATGGACCAAATGTTTTTTGTCGATCGTGTCTTGCAAAATCACCTAAACTGATATCTTGGTGAGACACATTTTCGTTCGAACATGCTATAATGAACTAGAGAATATCATCATGCCTTGGGAAGATTCAGGCGCCCCCTGGTGGTTGTACGATCAGGTACATTTCCTCCAATCGTTATTTTTCCTGATCATGAAAATTCAAGACAAATCACCATATTGTGAAGGATGTTTTTTTTTAAATAAGGCTGTGATAAAATAGTACTTTGTCTGATCCCTGGTCAGAAGTGCGGCATCAGGCATTTTATCTAACATCAATCTGAAGCTGAAGAGGAGACTTGCTTAGTTACAAATGTGTTTGAAAGTGGATTTCTCTTCTTTTTTTTTTTTTTTTTCTGCGGAGTGCTGCCATCGTAGCAGCTTGGTGATTTATTATTTTCTGCTCCTTCGGTTTACATATTTGGGAGTTAAGAGAAAGAATCCAAATGATTTAAGTTTGAATCAGTCGTTGTAGTGTTTCCTTCTCCTGTCGAGCAACAAATCTAATGAATGCATCTTGTTTTTTTTAGTTTTCATTTAAACGTTAAATCAGAGGCGGACTCTCAAGTCAGGAGGATTCTCAGCATTATTTTTAATCAGGAGTTCCACGATGATATCACCAATCCTTGCACTGTAAAACTTTAATTATTTTTTTTAAAATCATGAATTCATATAATTTACATGTAGAAAAATAGGAGAATTCAGATGAATGGCATCTGTTTTAAGCTGTTTTTTTTATCATGAATCAAACTGATACAAATAGGTAGTCTTATGAATAGTCTTCGAAATCTTTCCTCTCCTCTCCTCTCCTCTTTCCTCCCCGCCTGCACCTCCTCACACACCTGTAAACCACAGCGTGTCAAAGCTTTTCACAGGTTCTTCTCCTGTAAACCTGTTTTTCTTCACACCGTTAAAGTTGTGATTTCACCTTCTTAACCCCCCCCCCCCCCCCCCCCCCCCCCCGCTTTGGCGGGTGGGGGGAAGGATTCTTTCTGACGTCATCTCTGGGGAGAAGAATGGTGAGAAGAGTGAGAAAAAGGGGATTCAGACAGATTTTTAGATCTTTATTTAAACTCTGTCCTCCATTTTCCATCCTGTTTTCTTTTTTTCTTCTGGTATCCTTTGAAGCAGCCTCACCGTCACAGCAGCTAGAAATTCAAAAAATGTAAAAATTAAAAAGCAAGAAGAAACAAATTGGTGGTAAATCACAACATGAAAACAAATTCGGATGTACAAGAAAACAGGAAATAATTAAATTACAAAATTAAATCTACTATGTTATTAATATGCCACTATTTATTTGTAGTTTTTTCACCTTTTAATATAAATGAAAACAGAAACCAGGAAAAACAGTCCAAAATGAATTTAAACAAAGAATTTTTTTTAATTAATCCAATAATTTTTTTCCAATATTAGTTTATTTAAGCATCCGTAGTTTGATTTTAGGAACCAAATCACTTGTCTCTCTATTCTCACACGTGATGTAATTATTCAGCTTTCTTAATTTAAATTAGTCTTTGATGTGACAATGAAATTAAATATTTATTGTATAGAAACACAGTGAAGATATTTAAGAGTGTGTGCGTGCGTGCGTGTGTGTATATGTGTGTGTGTGTGTTGTAGTGCATGTATCGCAGCTTCTCGGTGTAACAGCAGTTGAAATTGATCGTGCGTCACATAACGTGAGATTGTGTTACAGTTGATGTTGTTGTGTTTGTTGTTGTTGTTGTGTCCAATAAAAACTACCACAATAAAAGGTGTGGTGTCAGACGTCGCTCTTCTCCTGACCTTTGACGTCTTCCACACGACAACAAGCATCACTGACCAGACGTAGGAGGATTACCCAGAATGCAGTTTGGGGTAATGTCAGTTATGTTATTATTATTCATCACTAATATTGAAATAGTTGTATTAACTTGTAAATAATGTACTATTGTTACTAATACTAACTAATATACTCTTTACAGGTGTTCTTGTGTTGTTGGATCAACGATGTCATCGCATTCTCTACAGGTGTTGTTGGATCAACGATGTCATCGCAGGCCAAGAAACCATTAAGTCCAAGTCCAGGTCTCTGAGGAAAGGTTCCAGTCGAGTCCAGGACGTCGTCTCGGATTCAAAGCCACAGACGGATGATGTCTGTTCAAGTCTGAGTCGAAGGGTTTGATCCAAGTCACTGAAGGTCAGAGGTCATGTTCTCAGGGTTCTGGTCCCTGAGTCAGTATAAAACGATGAGAAAGAGACAGAACTTCTCGTTACCGACTTCTCCTTTTTCTTCCATCACTTCCGTCTTCCTTCTCAGATTGTTCCTGCTGTTCTCATTTCTTTTTTGCTTGTTTGTTTTCACAACTCAACATTTTTACAGTAAAATCGATCACTCTGTCCTACTTTAGTTTTTATTGTAAACTCCCTCCCCCTGTGCGTGTTTTTTTTTTTTTTTTTTTGAAGTTTCCCGTTTTTCTGTCTTATTGATGTTCTTAACATTTCCTGCGCTTCGGCGGTGAAGGATTGTTTGGATGTTTTTCTTCAGATTCAGAAAGATTATCATAAGATCTGCTTCTTTTTTTCATGATCAATAGCAGTTCAGTTTGGTGGGAAAGAGAAAAGTTGGAGTGTTTCATCAGAAAACCAACATTTAGGATTTGACTGAGTTTGATTGTTGTGTCTTTAATGACCATGAGGTTGAACTGTCACTCAAAGGAGACGGTTGACACCTGAGCAATCAAATGGTAATAACTGATAATGATTCATCCATCCACCTGTCCATCCTTACATCCAACCATACTATATAATATCATCCATCCGTCAGTCTACTCATCCATCCATTCATTCTACCATCCATTCTTATATCAATTCATCCAACCTTTCATCCATCTAATTTATTTATCCACTCATCCGTCAATCACTCATCCATTCATCCTGACATCCATACCTTTATTAATCCATCCAAGTGGCCTTACAGCCATCCACCGTTACACCCATCCTTACATCCATCCATCTCTCCATCCTTACATCCATCTCCCAATTAATCTTTACATACATTCATCCACCTATTTATCCTTATAGGCATCCATCTCGCCATTCTTACATCCATCGTCCATTCTTACATCCATCCATTTTTACATCCATCCGTCGATCTCTCCATTATTACATCCATCCACCCATCCTTACGTCATTCAACCATTCTTACATCCATCCATCCATTCTTACATCCATTCATCCATCCATCCATACATCCATTCATCCATCCATCCATACATCCATTCATCCATCCATCCATACATCCATTCATCCATCCATCCATACATCCATTCATCCATCCATCCATCCATCTCTCCATCCATACATCCATCCATCCATTCTTCCATCCATCCGTCCATCCTTACATCCATCTACCAATTAATCTTTACATACATTCATCCACCTATTTATCCTTATAGCCATTCTTACATCCATCCTTACGTCCATCTGTCCTTCCGTAAGTCCATTCATCTCTCCATCCTTATGTCCATCCATCCATCCATCCATCCATTTTTACATCCATCAGTCGATCTCTCCATTATTACATCCATCCGTCCATCCTTACGTCATCCAACCATCCTTACATCCATCCATCCATCCTTACATCCATCATCTCTCTGTTCCTACATCCATCCATCCTTACATCCATCCATCCATCCATTGTTGTTGGTTTATTTTTCACAAACCTCCTGTTGTTTCAAACTAAACCATAACTTTATATATTTGTCTGACACACACACACACACACACACACACCATCAGTTGTGTGTGTGTGTGTGTAGGCTGTTAAGTTTTCTGACAGCAATCCCTCCCTAAATGTTACAAACTCAAGCATTAACCAGTCTTAATCTTCAGTCTTTACTCCAGACTCACTCTCCTCAGAGCTGATTATTAAAACTTCAGCTCACTCTCACCTCCTTATCTCTACAAACTGTTTTAAACTCTGCACTTATGGTGTGTGTGTGCGTATGTGTGTGTGTGTGTGCGAGCCTCAGCCTCCTGTCAGCAGCAGCTCATCTCAACATCACAGCTTCAACCTGCTAAGTTCCTCTAATCCTCACCAAGTATCTGTGCATACTTAAACGTGGGACACAGGATTAAAGAGCAGATACGGAGCAGAAGTCGATGTTAAAGCTGAGAGAAGAGGAGATCAAAACCAGGACTATGTGTGTTTAGCTCTGACACCGCTGACTCTTAAGTTCGAGCGGGGGAGGAGGAGGTTGGATGAGTTAAAAGCAGAGCCGCTGTGTTCCTGCTCAGCTGGAGATAAAAAAGCGTCGGCGTGAAGCAGAGTTCTCCCTCACCTCCCTCTGCTCTGCTCCCTCAGGTGGGCTTTAGAAAACCCACCGAGTAATGGAGACATGAGGAGATGAAGATCTGAGCTCAGGTTAAGCAGCCTTTTTTTTTTTTTCAATCCACCTCCGAGGTTGAAGGCCTGGAGCAGCTCTCTCCTTATTAAACCTGTGGGCAGTGTGTGAGGAGGTGAGTGTCAGAGTAATGTTCTTCCTAACTGTGAGCATCAGGTGAGAAGAAAACCAAGCGTCTTCTCTTTGAATCTTTAAAGAACGTGCTGTGACCACAGACTGGACTCTTAAACAGAAGTCTCTGTCTCCTCTGTCTCTTTCCAGGTATCAGGTTCACCTGGTTTCAAGGTTCAGTTGTTGCTGCACCAGATCATCGGCCTCCACCTCACTGTCTCCTGTTTCCTCCACCAACCGCTATCTCCACGTCCTCCTTCAGTAAATCCACCAATCTCATCTCCTTCACTTCTTCATCTCCATCTCCATGATCTGTTTCCAGGTCATGTTCTAACCATCTCTCCTCAGTCCCTTTTTCTTCTTCTCCTCTTATCCTGCTCTGCTTCTTCTCTTCTTCTCTTCTCTCAGTCTTTATCTACAAACAATTGACTTTTCTTCTCCTCTTTCTTCGGCTTCTTCTCCACCTCCTCACTCTCTTTATACTCCCTATCTTTCTTGCCCTTGTTCTTCTTCTCCTCTTCTCTGCTCTGCTTCTTCTCTTCTTCTCTTCCTGGTCCTGGTCCTCTTCCTCCTTTGTTTTTACCCAACATTTCTACATTTTCTACTTCCTCTGCTTCTTATTCCTCTCTTCCTCATCATCTTTCTATTCCTCCTCTTCTTCCCTTGTCCTCCTAACATTGTTGTTCCTCTTCTTGTCCTTCTCTTTCTTCTCTTCTTTCCTTCTTCTTCCTTCTTCTTCTCACCAATTTTTATGTTGTTGTTCTTCCAATTTCTTAAAGTGAACTTCCTGTGAAACTTAGAGCCAAAGTTAATACAGTAATACCTCGAGATACGAACGTCCCAACATGCGAGTATTTCGAGATGCGAGCAAAGATTTGAGAGACGACCTCAAACCGAGTTTACAGACGCCAACACTAGGTGGCCGAGCACTCGGAGCAGCCCACGCCGCTTCACTCGTTCACTTCACTTCTGTACACATCTCCCGCGAGTCTACCGTATTGTGTTTGCGTTATCTACATGATTTTCTCTCTATTTTGTGCATTATTTTTCATAATAGTGATGAGTCCTCAGAGAGTGAGTGGTAAGGATGGTGGTGAGAAGAAGAAACACATGATGATCATGGGAATATAGCACGAAATTGATAATTATGAGCGTGTTGCCCGCTAAAGAAAGGATACAAATTGAAAAAAGTAAAAAATATGTAAGTTAAGTTAATTCTAAGCTTATGTAAGTTACATAGTCTACGTGTAAGGTACAGTACAAAAAAGTGTCTACGTACGGGGCAACTCTCTTCCTCCCTCCTCCTCCTCCTCCTCCATTAGCCTCTACTGTATCGCCTGACTCAAAGGTAAGAACTCATAATTAAAACCACATTTTATTTTATATCACAGGAATCCTTATATACTATATATTTTGTGTGTGTGTATATCTCTATAGCAATTAAAAATATGTTTTTTCCATTGTTATTTGCACTAATAGTGGAGTTTTTTAGAGGGACGGAACGGATTAATTTTTTTTCTGTTATTTCTTATTGGAAAACATGATTCGAGATCCCAGCACCTCGAGTTACGAGCTCGGACCTGGAACGGATTATGCTGGTATCTCAAAGTTCCATTTTATCAGAGTGTTGTAACCAATGACCATAACATCAATAATTCTAACTTTATATAAAACAGCATTTCTTTAATAATCTTCACAGTAACACAGAAGTTTAGACGTGACGTCCGGAGCTGCTGCCGACCGTCCAGACTCAGATGACTTGTCACTCGTCTCTGTCGACTAGGTGTGAGCTCTAACGTGATGTCCTGGACTGGTGACTCACACCTGTCTATTTCCTGTCCTGAACCTTTAGGCCGTCAGAAAGGCCAGCCTCCTGTCCTTCAGTCATAGCCTCTGTCTCCAAACCAAACCAAACTTTTCCTGGTTATTTCTGGGTCAGGTTTCAGCAGCGTTCTGACCTTCACATCTCTGATCTTCCTTTTTTTTTCCTCTCTCTTCCACGGTTGATCAGAACCAGCAGCTTAAAAACAGAAAACCCACTCTCTAATGTTACATATTGATTGATAATTACTTATGCAGCAAATTAAGGTCGTGTTTCTTTCCCTCCGCTTTTTCTTAATTCCTTTCATCAGGCGGCGCGAAGGCTTTTCTCCATCGAGCATCTCACTAACCTCCTGATGAGGAGAAACCTGGGCTGGCTGTGGAGCGACCTGAATATTCTCTTTAAAGAATGAAGTACGTGAGGAGAAAAGTTCCACTTCGCTCTCTCTACTTTCACTTTCTACTTATCCGTCTGTTTATGGATAAACCTGGTTGAAAACTAGTTTCCCACAGTTATTCTGCTTTAAGCTATTTTTATGAGAGGCTTTTTTTTATTGAAAAAAAAAAATAACAATGTGAAATTTGAAAGAACAGGTAATAATTTCAATAAATGCATCTTCATCCGGGAACTAAAATGTTTTTTTCCAACTGGGTTTTGTGACCTGATGCACCAAAGTCCACAGAGAAAATTGATGTTTCTACCTTTCAAACCAGGGGCTATTAGTCCAATGCTGCCTCGTGTGGTCAATTATGGTCACAGCAACATATTCAAACAAAGGATTTTAAAAAGCTTTTTTTTCTATGGACTTTAGTGCCATTTCTAAGGTCGCACACAAAACCCTGCTTCCTGTTGGAAAAATAGGAAAATGTTCACAATGATGACAGACAGAGAAGGTGTGTGTGTGTGTGTGTGTGTGTGAGAGAGAGAGAGCTCATCTGCTTGTGTTACACACACAAACACACAGACACACTTCTGTCCTTTTATTTTTGTCCCGCCTCCACACGTGTCCGCTGACCCTCTGGGACTATGACCTCTGACCCGAGTTGTGCTCATCATGGTGTCACCACGTCCATCTGTGTGTGTGTGTAGAGGGAGAGTATTCCCTTGAATCACCCCATCTGTCCCTTTTAGGACACAAATGAGGAAACTGGGCGACACAGTGGTCACAAACCAGAGCCTGGGGCTTTTTCTTTTCTTTTTTTCTTTTTTTTTCTTCTTCTGTTTTGATTGTTTCACATCAGCGCTGAAGCACAACTGAGGACATTTGGACAGTCGTTCTGGACAATGCTTTGATTTATTCGAAAACGATTATAATTAAAAAAAATAGGAAAAATGTAAATCTGATTAATCGTAGGGTCACAATTAATCACGATTAATCATTATTCCTGAGCATGACAAAAATAATTGAAAAATGTTTGACATGTTTTTTTTTTTTATTTTTTTTTTTAATGATCACTAATCCAAATTCCAATATTGTCTTTGTCTGTCTTTGATTGCACTTGGTGACAAGCACACCAGTAAGACCTGGAGGCATGGACTGGAAGTGGCTTTTGGACCAGGACTTTTCATCAAGATGAGTTAATAAGGTAATATACTTCACTGACGTACAAAAATGTTTTTCATGACCTTTAGACAAACTTTCACTCCAATGAAAACACTGGAACAGAACACTGAAATGGTTGGTAATACTGAAAGTACTGCAGGTTCTACGCTACGCAGCATTAAAACTGCGGAATTGTCCTTTAATCTGACTGTGAAGTTGCCTTCTGATCTCAGCTCACTTCCTCCGCTTTGCCCTACAAACTGTTTTAAACTCTGCACTTATGGTGTGTGTGAGTGTGTGTGCGAGCCTCAGCCTCCTGTCAGCGTTTAGTCATCTCAACATCACAGCTTCAACCTGCTAAGTTCCTCTAATCCTCACCAAGTATCTGTGCATACTTAAACGTGGGACACAGGATTAAAGAGCAGATACGGAGCAGAAGTCGATGTTAAAGCTGAGAGAAGAGGAGATCAAAACCAGGACTATGTGTGTGTTTAGCTCTGACACCGCTGACTCTTAAGTTAGTAAAAGTGAGACGGAGGAGGAGGAGAGAGGCAGGTCTAAGTTTGTCAAAAAGAACAGGTTTAGAAAAGATTGTTAAAGAATAGTCGGGATTTAAAATGTCTCGACAAAATCAAATCAGAGAGGAAGTGAGGAGGAAGGAAGGAGGTGAGAGAGGAGAGGTGGTATGGAACGGTCATGAAAACAATATGGTGGAAAAAAGTGGAGAAAAAAAAGGCGTGGAAGAGAAAGGAGGATGGACGGAAAGAGTCAAGGATATTTAGAGAGACAAAAACGGAAGGTAGAAGATATGGAAGGTTCGAACAAAACACAGTCTGGATGACAGGAAAGAATGAAAGGAAGGACAGGAAAAAAAGACAGATGGACTGAACGGAGGAAGAAAAAAAATACCAAAATGAATCTAAAAAAATATTAGAGAATAATCTTTAGAATTTCAAATCCTGAAAATGTTCTTTTGTGAATTTGTGAGTTTTACCTCTAACATTTCCTGCTGCAGTGCTCTTGAGCAGGGCACCTTTTCCTCATCCTCCTGTGATATATATATATAGAAGGCTTCCTGGTTGTCCTGTTCCTGCAGCGCAGCCTGGTCTTCACATCACTTCCTGCTTTGTTTGAAAGCCCAGATCGATACCGCGCTGCTGTTTGATGTGTCGAACAGGCGTCGGTACAATTCCCGCTCTTTACCCTCCTGACGTGTTCACCCCGGGGCAGGAGCATTAATCAGCTTTTCAAAGGCTCACGAGCTCTGCCATAAATATTTCATGGTTACGTCCCTGTCGATAAACCAGCGCCTGACACCGTGAACAGGTTCTGGACTCTGATGGTATCGACGGAAGGTTTATGACGGGGGTGAAGTGGGTTTGTGGTCGTAGCACCAGGAGACGGGTCTTGTAATCACTGATCAGATGATTGACAGGTGTCTTCAGAATCCACCAGAGAGCAGCTGAGGCCAACTTACGTAAGAATTTGCTGTGGTCAGAGAACCGAAAGAACTCTGTGGACAACAACTACATCCTGACCACTGGGGGCAATGTTTTTTTTTTATTACAATCTCAAAGTCAGTTTTTGTTGGTACAGTTGTGCTGGAGGTCATCTGGTGATGAGCGTGCACAAACGTACCCTTTACCAGACAGGTAGAACAAGACGACGATAGAAGATTAATGAATGTTGGCAGTGACCCCTAGAGGGCACTGTAGGTAGATTCTTTGTTCATGATTTTTTTTTTTTTTTTTTGAGGATGTTCTAAATACTCGCACACATAATTTCCATAATCGTCAAAACTAAAATTTGGCTAAACATTAGCTGCTTAATACGAGATACTTTTTAATAATATTTACAAGGTTTTAGGTTATTTTGCAAAAACTTCTGGCCTATTCTGTTTGGCTACAGTTTCTTATTATTTAGCTGCTTAATACTGTTTGGCTACAGTTTCTTATTATTTATTTATTTATTCATTTTGGGAAGCTATTAAGCTAGTTTTTGGAATGTATTTTTTTTTTTTTAGATAACAATAGCTAGAGGATAGCCCCAAAAATTTGATAAAACAAAACTAAAACTATCTAAAATTTGCAATTCAAATACTCTAAGTTGCATGAACTTTAAATCTGAAAATGGGTTTGCAGCTGTTCTTATAGTCATCGGTGACCATCAGAGAGAGAGAGATCGGAACAATGATCTTCTTGCTGTAAGGCAAGACAACCATCCGCTCTACCGCCATGTTCCCCGACCTATATCTTTAGATATTCTTGAACTGTTTCCAATATAAAAAATAACCCCCCCCAAGACCTTATCTGTAACTGAGATCATCGGGGTCTATCCCTGCAGTCGAAGCTGTTGTTAAAAGGAAGGAGATTTATTTTCAGCCACTAAATGGCAAATGTCAATTCTGCTCTGACACCACTTCAGAAACACGCTCACGTCCGTGTGTCATTTCAGCTCCCAGCTCCAGACCAGGAGGGGAAAAAAAAGCCACAGAACAAACAACAGAGGATAACAAAGCTCTCGTCTGCGGAGACACACGGCGGACGAGGAGACGAGGCCGTGGACTGACGGCAGTAAATCGCCTCCACGCCAGATTCCTCAGGTCCATTAAAGGCGGAAGCCGAGCAGGGGAGACGGCGGCGAGGAGGATGACTGGCAGCAGCATCGACTGGTTAAGGCTGAAGATTGGTGAGAGCGGACGGATCGATGCGGTCGGAGCCTGGACGCAGAGCTGGACACTAGCAGAGAGAGAGAGGTATGATTAGAGCGAGGATGGAGAAATATTCTATCACTGACATGAAGGTTGGATGTTGAAGAAGGTTCTTCACGGAAACCAGGTTTTTGAAGGTCCTCTGTCAACCAGGTCATTTTATACTCAATGTTCAGGAGTAAACGACTGGAACCAAATGGACTAGAGTTAAAGAAGTAAAACAAAGTTTCACAATGCGTATCAGACGTGACTCATAGAAAGTACTTTCGGTTTCTTCTTAACTTCGAGAACTTCCACAAAGCTTTCTTTAAACCTTTTGAGGTTCTTTAAGAAACCCTAGAAAGTCCAACTAAACTGTCTCCAAACCTGTCAAATTGCTGCATGTTTCTGGGTCCGAGGGGGTTGGGGGGTGGGGTAAATTGAGAACCACTGTCATAAGGGAAGATCTCAATATTATTTGATGTAAAATCAAAGTAAACTTTGTACCATTGGCTCGTATTTAAGATCAGAGACGTGAGTTTGGTCGTGAAAATCTGTTTCAGATCAACTACACAGTCAAAAAAAAAACCCTAAACTATCCCTTTAACACGATCATCCACAAACATGGAAAAAGACTCTGAGAGTGAGAGAGTGACCTTGACACCGACACAGCTGTAGCCTGAGGCCTGTCCTGTAGCAGGAGGAAACAACACACACTCACACACACACTCACACACAGTGGCCGGATCAGCCTGTCGGGCTGTGGCTCATTAATATTGCATTGATTGGACAGAGAGAAGCAGTGAACTGGAAGAACCATGACTCTCTCTGTCTCTGAGTGACTTAGTGTGTGTGTGTGTGTGTGATATGGGAAATATTCTATAGTTGTCCTTATCAGGGCATACACATATACATATATATGTATATGTGTATATATATACAGTATATATAGGTATGTATATATACATATATACATATATACACATATATGTGTATATATGTATAGGTATATATGCATATGTGTATATATAGGTATATACTGTAGGTATATATATACATATATGTGTATTTATATACATATATACACATATGTGTATAGATATATAGGTAAATATGTATATGTGTATATATAGATATATATGTATATGCTTATATACAGGTATATATCTATATCTATATATACATATACATATATACATATATGTGTATATATATACAGTATATATAGGTATATACACATACATGTGTGTATATATATACACATGTATACATATACATGTGTATATTTATATGTGTATGTGTGTGTATGATTTAGGGGTGCAACAATACATGTACCCTGTTGAATGGTTGCCTCCAGTGGTCTTGGTTTGGGGCGCACAATGCATTGAACAATGCACATTATATTTATTTGATCAAATTCTGACAATGCACTCTGTTCTGAGAAGCTCAGTGGATCTGCACTCGACTACTCTGCCTTAGGCCACACTGTCGGACATAAATCCAGCAGGCTGTGCCTCCCACATTCATTCACACCAAAGTGCTACATGCAAACGTTGCTCAGTGAACCGTGGCTAATGCCTCAAATTAGGGCTGAGATTCATCGCCATGTGACGAGTGAAAATTCAATTGCGATTCCTGAATGTTCAAAAACAATTATTTGACTTAACTGTATGACAGGGACTCCTGTTCACTGATTTTGTTTTGATATGAGAATGAGGCAGGTATAGCTGAACCATATATATTTCCATTAAAAACTATACTTCTAGTGGACTCACCACCCGCAGGAAGGTTCAGGGGGCTTGGTGCGGTGTAATGTGATGTGGGTTGTGGTCATGGAGACTGCTGCCCCCGCGACCCGGTAACGGATAAACGGATGAAAATGGATGGTTGGATGGACTATACTTTAAGTTGGAACAAATGTTGGTAATTTGTATAAACGTTGAACTTTAAGAAATGTTATAAGAAAAAATAAGAAAAAAAGAAAACATAAGAAAAAATAAAGTTAAAAAGGCATGGGAATTTCCCTTTTTCGTATTGAAAAAATATCTGTATTGGTGATATTTAAGTAAACATAAATGGGCAAATACAAATAAAATCACACTTACATAATAAATAATATTTATTTCAATATTAAACTAAGAACAAAATGGACAATAAAAATGAATATATTGAAAAGATAAATATATCTAATACATTTCAGGTATTTTCTCTTTCTTACCTCAAACAGCATCAGTCCTGTGAGGTACTCCAGCAGGATTGGGTTCAGTAACGCTGAACCATCAGATTCAATAATGAAATGGACAGTTAGTCAATAAAAAGTCAGACAAACAGATGTCTCTAACACTTCAAAACCCCTGGAATATCCCTTTATATTGAATTAAATGAGTAAAGGATGGGTGTCAAGGAAAAATGAAGTCAAAAGGACGGCCATGAAGGGAGGAAATAAAGGATAAATGACAAAGAAGGAAAAAGAGAGGAGGAATGGGAAATGAGGTGAAAAAGAGAAGGGAGGAGAATGGAGGGATGATGGAGGAATGAGCAGGTGAGAAGACAATTAAAACAGTCAACAGGCACTTTGGATTCCCCTGACTGCATCTCATCATGACAAACACACACACACACACAGTTTAAAGGTGAAATGAAACAGACAGACCAGACATGGGAAACACTTCCTCATTTGCCCCAACGCCCTCACTTCCTGTCCGCAGAGATGTTTAGAGAGCTGTGTGTGTGTTTTTAGTGTGTTTGTGTGTGTCGTGTGTGTGTGTGTGTGTCCAGAGAGTTACATCCATTAGTGGTAATGGGGAAACAGAGCTGCTATTAGCTGTTAATGGACAAACACACAGCCGCATCATTGGCTCCCTCCCTCACACACACACACACACACACACACACACACACACACACACACATGCACAGCTTATTAACAATTAAAAACTATTCATAGTTAGGTCGTGGACGTATGTAAAATAAGGTTTTATAAATAAATATACCTTATAGATCGCAGCAACGTGGTACAGTAAACGTAAAGACAAACGACGACAACGAGGACACCTCAAGTGTAAATATTAAACCCGGAGTGATTTTCAAATTTTATATCGCGTTTTCAAAACATATATCGTGCGAGTAAGTAAAGAGTTGAAACCTTTTCAAAAATCTGTAAAGACCTTTAAAGACGTTTTAACTCTTAAAGACTTGTAAATTCTTGGAAACAGATTTGTAAACATTTTAGCAGTGTGTCGAGACGCGTGAAGTACATTATCAAATACTTGTACTTGTTGACTTCATAAGACTTGTAAACATTTTAAAGATCTTTAAAGACTCATAACTCTTTAAAGCCTTGTGAGGACTTGTAAATACTCGTAAAGACTCCTGTATACCATACTTTTCAACCCAGGTGTAACATGTGATATTTTTTTGTGACAACAGTAATACTTTGATAAGATAGAACTTTATTAAACCAGTAGTGGAGAGTGGGGGGGCGGGGGGGCTACATAGTACATCCATCCATTCATCCATCCATCCGTCCATCCATCCATCCATCCAGGGTCACAAGGGCAGCAGTCTCTATGACCACCACCCAAATCACATTGCACTCTACCAACTCCCCTGAACCTTCCTGTGGGTGGTGAGTCCACTGGAAGGTACCAACTGCCCTAACTAGGATTCGAACTTCTTCCACACCAATGGTAGAGACATTGCCTCTGGGCCAAAGCGCCACAAACATAGTACATTTACATTCACATAAGTACAATATGTGAAATTGTTGTAATTGCACTAACGATTGTTTTTTCTTCAGACTTTCGTATGGTTTGTAGTGCAAATGAGTTCTCCCAGCAGTCTAGGCCTACAGCAGCCTTCACTTGTTTATCCCTTTCCCTCCTTCTCTCATTTTCCTTCTACTTCTGTCCTACCGTAGTTTCTCTTTCTGTCCAGATTTTCACCTTGCTCCACCCAGCTGCACCCCTCTCCCCGCTCTCCTCCCTCCTCCCTCCTATTAAGGTCAGGATGGTGCTAAGTGTCTATCAGCGCTGATGAGGCTCAGGAGACTCCTTTGTTCTCAATGAGGGTGAAAATTCAAAACAGCCACAAGAGCGAAGAGCGTAACCTCCCCTCCTCTGGCTCCCTTGCTCCCACTCCGCCCCACACCTCCATCCCCTCATCTCTCCATCCTTCATCCTGGCGACCAATCAATTGCTCCTTCTCCCTAACAACTCTATTGATCAGATGCACTAACAACATCTTTCATTTATTAATTATGAGAGAAGGTCTTCCTGGGATTTCTCTCACTCTCCCTCTCTTTATCATTTTTGTTCTCCCGAGCCCTCTGCCCACCCCCCCATAAGTCTCTCCCCTCATCACCCCTTCAACTCCTTCACCTCCTCTCTGTGAACACTGATTGCGTTTCTCTGCTCATCTCTCCATTTGAAAGCTCTACAATCCCAAGTTTGCTTTGAACACTACGGAAAAATTGAAATATTTTTAGTTAAGTTAGTTACGCTACTAAATTTCTTAATTTAAAGCCTGGCTTTAGGTTCTGATGTAAGTGTGATGTTCTGTATTCCACGGATCATCAACCTAGAGGTTGTTCTCACCGTACAGTCTGAAGAACCTGTGGAGGCCTCAGGCAACTGACCTTTGACTTAGCCCCGCCCACTCAGGTTGTTCATACAAAATGGTATCCTTCATTTGAAGCCTTTGTTTACAGACAGGGTCTCAAGACAAGAGAGACAGTTAAGGTGGAGCACTTTGGACAGGAAGTTACAGAAGTGAGGTGATGACAGACTGGGGATGTTGGAGATGGATCTGCCAGGGATAAGGAAGAGACCAGAGAGGAATTATGGGTGCTGTGATGAAGGTCGTGTATAGAGGGTTTGACTAGGTCTCGTCAATATACTGTGGCGCAAAGATTGAGTCAATGCAGGACAGGTGAGGAGAAGCAGGAGGAGGATGGAGGAGATTGGAGCCTTCAGAACATGGACACCTTAGGATTCATCCTGGATTTTGTTAAGGTGTCTTACTTCTTCATGCTGCTGAAGATTTCATGATGTTTGAAAAATTTTGAATCGTAACTTTGGACTCAGTGACTACTGGGACAACGTCTTTCGATTTCCAAATACTTGAAACTTGGACAGGAGCACAGGACAGTCGGTCAATGGAAGGGAACCTGTAAGAAGAAGTCTTCAACACCATGAAGAAGTAAGCCACCTTAGAATCCAGGATGAAACCTCAGGTGTCCATGTTCTGAGGCCAACATCTCCTCCATCCTCCTCCTCCTCACCTCCTGGTTGTGTTCTCCTACAGTTGTGTTTACAGACTCACCCTGTCCTCATTGATTGGAGGAGTGAGCGCTGACAGACTGACAAATAGCCTTTTTATTAACGGCCCGTCTGTGTCTGGTAGCCAGAGATGGCAGAGAAGAACAATTCAATTCCCTCCAACGGACATTATGTCTCCCTGAAGAGCCGTTTTCATTACCAGCATAAAAACACTGATTATAGACAAAAAAATGGACAGGGCTCTCATAACCTGAGTCTGATCCAGCGACGGCCTTATCTACCTGCTCTCAGGCCTCCTGCTCTGTCCGTGGAGGCCCGGTTTATGGAGGTTCACGTGGACGTGAAGAGCAGTTAGGAAGAAATGTGTTCATGGAGGAACGCAGTCAGCAAAAACAGCTTCTTATGGTAGTTTGAACATAGGCCACGGATGCTTCTTTGTCAGCTGTTTTTTATAGATACATAATAAAAAAGAATATTTCAGACTTAAGCGACTTGAGGATAAAAGATAAATGGCATTGATTTGGACACATTTTCAGCCAGAAATCACGGTTTTAACAACGTTTAAAGTTTCAGGTCAGTTGAATTTCAGGTCAGTTGAATTTAAAACAAACAGAAGAAGAATATTCACAATCACGTTCACTGTTGTCAACCTGACAGCAGATTCTCCTACTGAATGAAAGGTTGGGTCACATGCCGATCTTTCCATGGGCCAAACACACACTTGCTCCCAAACGGTGTGCAATTATTTGAATGAATAATTAAAACTAGTTATGCTTTGCAATTTTTTTTAAGTATACCATTATTTATTGGAATAATGAATAATTAAAACTAGTTATGGTTTGTAATTTTTTTTTTAAGTATACCATTATTTATTGTAATTAATTCATCTTGATTATTCACATTATTTTCAACTAAAAATGATTCATACAATAAGAAAATGACTTAAAGAAAAAGGTATAGAACTTTATTTTTCTCGAAACTATATTCATTATTTACGCTAGTAGTACAAACAAAACAGTACACTGGTGTCTGTATGTGAGAGTATACTTTATTGATACCACACTGGAGAAATTGTTGATAGTGAATAGCAGAGGATGGTTTCGATCCATCGGATGGGCCCAGCATGCTTCCGCTGCGCCACTCTGCTTGGTTGCTGTTGTAGCTAACATTAGCTCTGGTGTTCGTACTGACACTGTTATAGCTAATGTCAGCTTTAGGGTCTCTACCAGCACGGTTGTTGTTAATTTTAGCTTTCGTGTCTGTTTCAAGACTGTTGTAGCGAATGCTAGGGCTGGTGTCAGTACCATGTCTGTTGTAGCTAACATCAGCTCTGGTATTTGTACCAGGGTTGTTGTAGTTAATATAGCTCTGCTCTGATAAAACTCATAAAAACATGTGAATAAAGCTAATAATATGTTCTTACAGTTGCTAAAGTTTCGCACTAACGTACAGAGAGTGTATCTCAGAAGATACAATAGGATGAAATAAGGTTCGTTGGCTTTGGGTTTGGCCATTTTTGAGCTTCATGTTAAAACCTACTGATAAACTTCAGTAGGTTTTACATATGAAGACGCAAATCATTTCAGCACACGTGCAGCAGCAGCACTATTAATAATATTTGCATTTTATTTCCAGTAAAGATTCTAAAAGACCAAAGATAGAAATGTTAGAAATGTGATTTTGGTTTCACAGAGCTGGTTGTTCTAGCAGGAAGTTCCCAAAACATAGAAACTCAAATTGACCAGGATGAGACCATTTCTCACTTCTGGTTCCTAAGAAGAAAAAAAACAATAAACAAAATGAAATATTTACTTAAAGTTACCACGTTGAAGGCTAGTGTTGCAGCCGTTCTTGGCTTCACGTTTAATTAAACACCATTGAACCCAGTGCTAATGAAAATGACTTCAACCATAATCACATGACCAAGTGATGGGTGGCTCATCAAATTAAAGAGATGGAAGAAAATTCACAGAGTCAGGACGCTGTTAATAATAGAACCACTGGACCTGCTGTAGTCAGGCTCTCTCTCTCTCTCTCCCTCTCCTCCACTGACCTACATATCCCCCTCCGCCCTCCCCCCTGCCCCTTGTCCTCTGTCTCACCCAGCCCTCTGGGGGGCCACCACACAATTGGTCAGTGACATGACAACCAATTAAGGGCTAATTAATCAAGCTCCAGTTGATAGGTAATATCCTGAACTGCAACGAGTGATGAGAATGTGTGTGTGAAGGAGAGAGAGAGAGAGAGGTAGAGGGAGTTGAATATAAAAGATAAATTTAATTGGCCTACATTGATTATAATAATAATAATTATTATTATTATAAAATATATATATAATATATTATATAATAATAATAATTATTATTATAATATATATTATTATATTATTATATAATAATAATAGTTATTAATATTATTATTATTATCCGGTAGACATTCATTATTGTTCTTTTTTTGTGCTTGATTTTTCTTTTCTTTCCTGAAACGCATTTTGATTTCTTTCTATTTGTGGCTTATATTCATTTATATAGATTATGAGGAGCTGTTAAGTGACTAATTGATTTAATAATTACTACATATGGTCCATGAGAGGGGAGTGAAACCGACTCTCGGTCCTCTACGCAGGCCAAAAACACCCGGCACTTTACTTTACCCACGGAGCTAAAGTGTGGATTGTAAATAAAATGGTGGTGGAGTCCAAAGTGTTGGCTTTTCCTGGCGACGACATCAGACTAAAATAGCGGTTTTGTTGACAGGATGTTGACTGAAGTTTTTGGGTAAAATCAAATCCAAATCCAAAAGTCACAGAACAGAGACATAAGAGTAGGAGGAAAAAAATCCTCATGCATGTAGCTGTGTGTGTGTGTGTGTGTGTGTGTGTGTGTGATGACGATTGACCGCATGAAGAACAACAGCAAACACTCATACAGTTGTAAACAGCGGGGAGTCTACCGACCCTAAATGTGGTCACTGAGGGGAGGCCTTCAGGCAGGTTGAATGAAAGTATTGATGAGAGCAGAGGAAACACACACACACAAGGAGAGCCTGTGGCTGTGGGCCATGGTAAACTTATTGATTCAATATTGTGTTCAGTCCAGCTAAACACACACACACACACACACACTATTACTACTTGTTCTTGTTTTTCTCCAGTCATGTCTTTTATTTAACATCTGTCGTCTCGGACCAGTGACAAATCCTTTGTCCTTGAAGGAATAGTTTGGACATTTGTAATAATTGTGTGTGTGTGTGTGTGTTTTCAGCACCATAGAGAAAAATGAAAATGATTCTCTTCTATAGTTTGGTTCGAGAAGCGACAGAGAAAATGATTTTATTTCCCGCAGACTCACATTGGAGGTTACAGTTGGGGGCAGCAGTGAGTCAATCCCCTTTGTGTGCACTGACATTACATTGTTGATTTTCTCTTTCTCACACTTCAAATTTACCATTAAAATAATTCAAAATTACAGGCAGACTTTTCCGTTACCATTTATATATTATATTATGTATTTGTTAGGGATGCACAGAATATTCCGACACCGAGGATTGTTTTGGCCGAAAGACTTTTATCATCGGAACAACACAGCCAAAACAGGAAGTTATGTTGACGCAAGTAAAAACCGAGCTCAGTCCGGGCTGGTCTGAAAGCCAGAATTTCTGCGGTGTGGACGTATTTCAATATATTTGAGAAAGACTATAACGGATAGCGATTTGCAAAACATGTAACGCTGAAATTTGAAAAATTGTAAAGCAGGGTGTGGCGCTTTGGCCCAGAGGCAATGTCTCTGTCATTGGTGTGGAACCCCAGGGTTCACCTACTGGGTGAAGATTGAATCCCAGTTAGGGTGGTTGGTACCTTCCAGTGGACTCACCACCCACAGGAAGGTTCAGGGGGGCTGGTACGGTGCAGTGTGATTTGGGTGGTGGTTGTGGAGACTGCTGCCCCTGAGACCCGATAATGGATAAGCGGATGAAAATGGATGGATGGATGGATGGATGGATGGATGGATGGATGGATGGTAAAGCAGGGTGCATCTGCAAATAATTTTCTCCACATTAAGTTTAATTTATCACCTGAAATCCAAACATCCTATCGCTAGGCTGAATATGTGAGGAAGGATTTTGGTGTTTTGGTTTTCAGCCCTGTTTTGGTTTCGGCAAGAATTTAAAATTTAGTGCATTCTTAGTATTTGTGACCTGGGAACACAGACTGGAATTGGAACCCACTGTAGTACTACTGCAGTGGAAACACTTTATAAACATAGTAAACTATCACTTCAGAATGAATGGAAAATACTTCAGATATAGGTTTCCTCTCACTTTCTCTTTTCCTCTTACATCCACACACACACTTCCACACACACACTTCCACACACACACTCGCCGTTTGCTGTACTGCCACACAATTAGGCCTTGGATCCATAGTAGCTCTGCCTCTGTTGAGCTCAACATGTTGTCTATTGATTGGCCTGAGAGTAGAGAACAGACCAGAGGCCATGTTAAAGTAGCTGGGAGTGTGAGTGTGTGTGTGTGTAACAAATTATTTTCCAATAATAAATATCAACCTTTCCATACCCCCTAAAACAGTGGTTCTCAAACTGGGGAGCAGCATCTGCTCGGGGCTCATTAAGGCCATAGACCGTGGAGTTAGTGGAGGTGGTGAGACAGCAGACGGACAGCTCCTGTTTTTCTACAGGCTAAAACCATTAGTTAGTTAGAGTTAGTTAACGACTAGAAGTCTGAGCTTTTTGTAAGATGGCCAAAATTATGTTTCTGAGTTCATAGGTGAGCTTTAAATAACTCTGCCCCAGCTTCTCGGGCTGGTCGACAGAGCAGGACAAGCTTTACTGGAGAGTCATGTGATCAAACCACACATCAAAAAAAGCAGCATTATTCCTTTAAAGCTCACCGATGGAAACACTGATGAACCGTCACATCCTACAATAATGACTGTTGTGGGTTTTTTTTTCTCCATCCACACCAAATGATGAGTGTGTGTCCACAGAAAGGTGACCTTCAGCAGTGTTGGCCCTGATGATGTCACAGTGATGTCATTTATCAGGTAGCTAATGGTTGTATGGGACGTTCATTAATAACTGTAGCTAATGATTTTTCGGGAGAGGCGGATAATTTGGACGAGAGGGAGACGAAGGGTGGGGGGGTGTAGACACATTACAGCACATGTGTCAAACTCAGGCCCGGGGGCCAAATCTGGCCCGCAATGTAATTATATCTGGCCCGCAGGATTATATCAAATGTGTAGCAGAGTTGGCCTACCAGTATATAACCCCTGTATCCTGGAAGGATTTGTAGTAGTAGCGGTGTATGTACTATGTTATCACACATACATTTCGGGGTTTTTTGTTGTTGGCCTGAACTTTATCTAAAATGCTCTAATTCTCACCAGAAAAAAGAAAATACTTGTTTTTTTCCCACCCTGGCAATAAAAAAAATTATTATTTGATGAACCCACCTGCAATAACTCTAAGCTCTCAAGGGGAGCCCGCCCCCCACTTTGGGAATCACTGACGATTAGAAGTTGGAGACCAACTTGACCACTTTATGAATTTATTGGCCAAATGTAGTAGCACTTTTGTGACGTGTCCCACATTGTCTCGCCACACACTCATTTAATTGGTTATGACCTGCTCAAAATATGGCTGACAAACAGGACCCATATGTGAAGGACAAACAGGCACGAAATGACAGCCAATCCTAGACAGGAGCAGCGTCCCGTCATGTTTCCGCCCTCCTCCGCCTCTCCGTCCAATCATTAGCTACTGGACAGACGTTGGACACAAATGTAAGGTTTGACCTGCCCATGAAGATTCCATAACTCACCCGCTGTCGTGCCGTTCTCTGTCACCGCACCAGGACCCGCGTCGGTTCGGCCTTTGAGTTACGACCTGGTGGAGTGTCCCTGCGGCCCTCTCCAAAACAACGTCGGGCTGGAAGAATTGCAGGAGGAGGCGTGAGGTTAATAGAGCGCTCCTCCTCTTTTAATTGAAAAAGTTAAAGGAAGCGACCGGGCGAGGATGTTATTACAGCGAAGGAGCAGAAGCCGAGAGATGAATGGTCGTCGCCGAGGTGAGGTTAATGAGGACACGGGAGAGCAGGCGTGGACGCTGGACGCCAGGGTCGGACCTGGGGGAAAACTGGCCGTGGTGACATGGTTTTTTTGTGAACTCCTAAGAAAAATGGAAGAGATGAAAACAAAAGTCAATACGTGAAGATGTGACCAATAAGGACTAAAAGTTGAATGGACAGTTAGGGGAACTTAAAGGAAAGATAACTAGGTCACCAAACTGGCTTTAATATAGCTAAAATAGCTAAATGCTAACCACAAAATAGTCAAAAACATCATAAAAGACAGACAAATGAAAGGCGATATTACAAAAATGTACATAAAAAAGGTCAAGATTTCAAATCTACATGCACACAGAACAAAAAGTAATAAAGCTAAAGCTAAAGCTAGACAGAAAGTAGAGTATTTACTAAACACTAGGTAGCAGAAAAACAACAACAACAACAACAACATTGTAGACAAAAATGGATAAAAAATAAAAAACAATGCTATATGCTACATGCTACAATGCTACAAAGTTAGGCATATATTGGTAACATGTTTACTAAAAAAAACACATTTCATACAACGGAATGTTAACTTTAAAACCAGAAGTATGTTAAGAAAGGCTAGTAACAATTTCACTGGTAAACTTATTAGTTTAGGTTTCGGAACTTTTCGCTAATGCATTAGCAACTATTCATATATGACAGGTAGGGATATGGTTACGCGATGGAATTTCATGTGACAATTTGTTACTCACTCCATTCCCCAGTCTCAGCCACATCGTTAGCGCCACCATCAGCTGACTTCCTTCACTGTAACCAGTTGTGATTTCACAGAAGCTCCTGCTTCAGAGTTTCTTTCATAAATGTATATTTTCCCAGATCAAAACCGACTCATTACTTAGTTTCATTTCTGGGGACGACGGAGCCATTAAATAATACGACCACCAGGGGTGGTCAGCGGTAAAACCACGGGAACGTCAGCACCGTCTGGTGTCCAGAAGCAGGACTTCATTTCCCTATGTGAAAATGCTGTGACCGTTTAGAGCCGACAGCAGAACAGGAACTTTTTATTCGCTCAGGTGTAAATTCTCAGCAACTCAGAACCGATTTAATCATCAGAACCAGACAACTTTAATTTCTCCTGTTTAATATCTGAGAGTGATCCAGCTCCTGGCCCGGTCAGCTCCTGGCAGCGCCCCTCCCTCTCTTTACATGCCATCATTTATTAATGGTAAGAGGTCTGCGTAAAGCATTAGCCCTGTTTGTGATAAACCATTAGTGATGTATTTCATTCCTCAGTAGGAAACTACGGCGCGCCGGGGGCCGTTAATATCCGTTAACGTTAAGAGGCGACGGAAGGGGGGAGGAGGTCCCTCCCACCGTGGTGATTAGACCCGTCCATTTAGTTAGAGGACGTGCACACACACACACCCACACCCACACCCACACACCACACACACGTTCACACTTCTGCAATATCAGACCTTTATACATCCTTATCAAAGTCTACATATAACAGGATAAATCAAATTTAAAGGAAAAGTTCATGATTTTTTTTAAGTAATTAAATCAATGTATAGGTTCTGCTGACTGTGGTCTGTGTTTTTCTTCACCATCTTCTTCTTCTTCTTCTTACAGTATGTCAATGTTGTTTGTGATCCCGTGGGAACAAAACTCCAAGGAAGAGGAGAATAAAGAAGGAGGAGGAGGAGCAGAGGAAGCCTCGGTCTGGCCTTCACACTTCGGCCCACCCTCTCAGTCTGGCCTTCACACTTCGGCCCACCCTGTAATCTGTCCCTACGTGTCAGGTAGATCCACATTTTTGCTTCTCCGATTAAAACGTTCAGTAGGTGACATTTTGTTTTTTCTGTTTTTAAAAAAGATCTTTTTTTTTCATCTTCATCTTCTCCTGTTACTACTTCTTCTTCGTCTTCTTCTCGTCCCTTGTCTTATCCTTTTTCTTCTTCTCCTTCTCTGACATTGTCTTATTTTTCTTCATTAATCCTAATGTTCACAACATTCTGACAAAATATTTGTCTTCTTCTCAGTTTGGCAGTACTCAGATTTGTTTAGCAGTACAGTTTTAAATGTTATGTCATATTGGAAACAAGTTTAACGTTGGTTGCCACTGAAGTACTGTGTATGTGTATGTGTGTGTGTATACGTGTGTGTGTGTGTGTTCTTTAATCTGTGTCAACTAATCACGCTGATTGTGTCTCCTAACAATCAAGCCTGATTTGTTCAACAAGGCAAATAGAAAGTATCTCTGAGAAGCGGCAGAATCACTCTGCAATCGGAGTCCCTTTGTGTGTGTGATTGTGTGTGTGATTTCGTGTGTCAGTCTCTGGGGTTCTGGCAGACACAATCACATATTAATTAGTAATGATCAGCATGTACAGATGGTGTGAGTCTGTGGATTTGTCACATTTCAAAATCAACAGAGAATCAATCGTTATTTTATTGTTTCCTGTTCATTTCAACACGTCACAGATCTGCGTTACAACATTTCTTTTGCAAATATTAGTCACATCATTACGCTGGTCTTACGTTAAGGCAGTAGTTCTCAAATAGTGGGGCGGGCCACCCTAAGGGGATGCGGTGAGATGCCAGGGGGGCGTGAGGGTCTTCCAATGAATTATAGCACGCAAATGGACAGAAGTGTACCACTGCTTTAATGCTAACAACCCTCCAGTCACTAGGTGGCAGCAACTCATACAGTGGTTTGTACAGATAAAATGTATATGTTATCAGGTGAAGGACAAACCTACAGCATATATTCTGACATGAACCACACTTGACTGACAGTAAAAACTGTAGAAATAACTTTGGCAATTATGAATCGGCAACATTAGTCTCTTTCTAACTTAAAATTTTCCATTCATCAATTCACTCATTCATTCATTCAGTCATTCATCCATTCATCCATTTATCCATTTATCTATTCATCCAATTATCCATGCACCCATGCATCCATTCATCCATTCATCCATTCATCCATTCATCAATTCAGTCCATTCGTCCATTCATCCATTCATCCAATTATCCATGCACCCGTGCATCATTCATCCATTCATCCATTCAGTCGATCAGTCATTCATCCATTCATCCATTCAGTCGATCAGTCATTCATCCATTCATCCAATTATCCATGCACCCATGCATCCATTCATCCATTCATCCATTCATTCATTCATCCATTCAGTCATTCATCCATTCATCCATTCATTCAGTCATTAAGTCGTTCCAAGGTGGCAGGAGCTGGTGCCAGTCCTCACTCATGAGATAGGGGTGATGTTTACCTCTGGGGAGTTTTCCAGTCCATCACATTCACACCTATTGTTACTTTACAGGTCATTAAGTCATTCCAAGGTTGCAGGAGCTGGTGCCAGTCCTCACTCATGAGATAGGGGCGATGTTTACCTCTGGGGAGTTGTCCAGTCCATCACAGGGCCACGTATGGAGACAAACTCCAATTCATGCACACATTCACACCTATTGTTACTTTACAGTGAATAATTAACCTAACCTTTAACACACGGTAAACTCCATCTTCTAAACCATCCGTCACCACGGGCTCAAACCAGTGATCGCAGTAAGTGCCATGCCACCGTGTGGCCAGAGATCACAGCCAAAATATTAAAAAAGTTAAATAAAATAAATGTGAACATTCCCCAGCCGCTGCCTGTGGCCTTTCAGCACCGTCTCCTGATCCACGGTGTAATAACTCAGCAGCTAATTACTGAAGGAGTGAGATTACAGCCTGACTGTGCTCCAGCTGCCGCCTGCTCGCCAAACATCCCCGCAGCACAAATCAATAGGTCATCATCTCTACATATTGCTGCATATCAGGACAAGGAAGAGGAGGAGGAGGAATCAGAGAAGGGAATGTGAGGAATGACAAACAGAGATAAAAGAGGAGGGAAATGTCATCGACAAATGTATGAAGAAAATCCTGCCTTAATGTGAGCATTAATTTTTAATCATTACTAATATATTTTTTTACATCTGTCAGTAGTGATTGATGAATACGAATCCTGGACTGTATATATTAAAGATGGATGTTCCATTTAACGCTCACTTTTAAAGCGCACTCAAATGTATTTCTGTGTGCTATACCTCTGCTGACCAGCAGGGTCGCTGTGTTTAGCTGTAAAAAAACGCTAATTCATGTCATAAAAGCCTAAGCTTTTTTTTCTTTATATATATATATATATAAAGAATAATACACACTGAACTGTTATATTTGCCAGAGGGGGCGCTGTGGTCCTAGCAATACACACTGAACTGTTATGTTTGCCAGAGGGGGCGCTGTGGTCCTAGACAGAGACCTTTGTCCATCAACCATTGACCATTGTTCACACAGAGACACTGATATCTGCAAGTTAAACTCTCTCTGAATGTGTGCATGTGTGTGTTTGCGTGTGTGTGTGTGCCGCTGACTCACAGTCAATGATTGAACACTTTGTTCTCAGAGTCACACCGGTGACAGGGCGTGTGAGCTAATATTTGGGGAGATATCAAGGCTCATTATTTCTACCGATCGTTTCCTCTAAAGATGATTAACACGTCTGTTACTCAATCACGGCGCCACCGCATTCAAGAACGTGGACACTTTACACATTTGTCACTGTTAAAAATGAGTCATTTTTATGACACGGTGTTTGTTTGCTCTTCACTTTTCCATAATTCCCTCCAAAACATTCAAGCAATAAAATAACCTCAATCGTTAAAGTCAAACCAAACCCAAGTGTAACATTTGTCTCCTGCTCCACTCTAAACCAATAGACTCCAGTGTCTGGAAAGATCAGTACTTCTCAAATAGTGGGGC
>NC_024320.1:3930499-3930880 GCF_000523025.1 Cynoglossus semilaevis
GTATGGGGCTTCCTATGAAATATGGCTCACTGGACAAGTGTACCACCGCTGTAATGCTTGAATAAAAACAGGCCTCCAGTCACTAGGTGGCAGCAACTCATACAGTGGTTTATACAGAAAAAAATATACATGTTGTCAGGTTCTCAATAGTATTTCAATTTGCGGGGGTGTGGATCGTAAAGGGGGGGTATGACAGAAAATAAATTGAGAACCACTGTAAAGGGGGGGCATGACAGAAAATAAATTGAGAACCACTGGTAAAGGTCCACATCTGGTCTTCAAGAAGGTAGAACATGGAGCACTGTCAAGATAAAAGTCATCTTCTGGCCCTGGGTTGGCCTACACAAACTTTTGTGTAACCACATTTCCTGTAGGCACCAT
>NC_024320.1:3930920-3932550 GCF_000523025.1 Cynoglossus semilaevis
AAAGTGAAATAAAGTTAAAAGATTCTGGCCGCCCTGCACTTTAATAAGATTAGAATAACATAGTTGTTTTTTTACTGTAGAAATCACACCATCGTCTGCATAACAGAGCATCAAACTTGTTAATGTCTATGACGTTCACAATGGTGGACAGTTTGGGTTTACAAACTCTGTCTTTATTTTTATTCCATAATAGTTTTCTAACAATCTGGATAACAGACCACAAGATATATGACAAATAAAATGTCCGTCCGTCCTCTCTCTGTTTCTCTGCTTGCAGACCAGACTTCATCTATTTTCATTTTGATCATCCCATCGTCAAAACGATGCCGGACGACAGTTCATTACTCCAGACGTGAACACAGTCACTGACACTGTCCCTGTTTATTTACAGTGACGAGCCGGACCACTGGAGAATCAGCTCCAGGTACATTCTAATTCTAACTCCAAGACTGTGTTTAATGAGAAAATAACGCCTTGTGATGTGTACTGTCAAGTCACATGATCAGTATATTGTCTTAGGAAACTTTTTATTGGTTAGTTAAGAGTCTTCTCAATTAATCTGAACAATTTGTCACATGAACAAAATGTCACATTTTTAACCTACCAACCTTTTCTTTCAGAAAATAATTGCCACTTGTTAGCGTTAGTTATGATTTTATATTGAGTTCAGTTCGTCATAAACTGGATCGTGACCTTGTTCTGAGCGTGACCTCTGACCTGAGGCCTGGTTTACAAAATGTCCACCATTCCTCCCTCTCCTCCTCCCCCTCTTTCACCTCCCTTTTCTCCATCTTTCTTTTGCTTCATTTTTGATTTTCTTTTTGTTTCTTCTCCAAATTCTGTAATGAATGCCTTTCCTCCTGTATGTGTGCGTGTGTGTGTGCGTGATTGATGCTGGACAGCTCTGGTCACGCACCCACTGAAATTGATTGGCCGCAGCAACTCCTGCAATCAGCAGCCAGTGGCCACCTCTTTCTCTTTCCTTTCCTGTTCCTCCTTTCTCTGTTTCACCCCCTCCTTCGTCCCCTCCACACCTCATTGGTCAGCTAGGTTGCCAGGCAACAGCCCTGGTCCAGGTATTCAGCGTCGGGCATGAGAGGAGACAGAAGAAAAATGAGATGACTGATAGAGAGAGAAAGAGGAGATGAGGAGAAAAGGGGAGCGATGGATGAAAGGAGGGATTAGGAGAGAAGTGAGCGATTAAAAAAAGCTGGAAGAAGAAGAACAGGGAAAAAGAGCAAAGAAGGAGCTGGAGTGGAAGGACGGAGGAGAGGAGGAGATGTTTGGAAGGAGACAGATTGAAAGTATGGAAAGGATGCAGTGAGAGATAGAGTGATGGAAGGAGGAGCAGGAGGGGGGGAGCAGAGGGGGGAGGAGTGGATTTTCCATCTCCTCTCACCTAATTCTTCCATTTATCTTTTCTCTGCTCTGAAATGAAAAGAAATTGACCTTTCAGCCTGTAGGTATGCACAGACCCTGGACCAGAGGAGTATGGACTTTCACTCTCCAACCATCTCCATACCACCACTGTTTCCTGTTAGTGCCTGAGAAAACTTTGAGTTTCAGGAACCATTTTTTTGCAGACAGCAATGGAATGGAACAATGCATATACAATATATATGATATATAT
>NC_024320.1:3932580-3946813 GCF_000523025.1 Cynoglossus semilaevis
ATATATATATATATATATATATACATATACACACAGCATATATACATGTATATGCATTGCATAATATACAATATATTATATATGTGTTGTATATATGTGTTACAATATATTATATATGTGTTGTACCATACAATACACATACAATATATACAATATATTGTATAGTATGCAAGATATATAATATATTGTATATTATACAATATATTATATTATTATATAATAATAATTATTAATACAATATAATATAGTGTATATCATACACTATATTATATATATTGTAGATGTAAATATAAATTTATGTTGTAAGTGTTAATTGTAAAACATTTTCATAAGTCTTAAATACCATAAAAGCCCGTAAAATATATATTTTGATAATGGGTTAAAGTATATACTGTGTTATAGAAATGTTAATATTACACAGTGTATTTTGTAGAATGAATTGAAGCTGAATTAGTTCACTGAAAGAATGCGTTTAAAATATTTCATTGAGTAAATCCCAAATAAAAATTAAACTGCAATAAAAAAAAATAATTTTGACCAAGAATGAGTTACAATTCAGTCAGAAAACGGAGACAAGGTCTAAATGTAAATAGTCTGTCAACAGGACACTCCCCATACAAAACTCCATAGAGAAAATGAAGGTTTTTGACACAGACTCCAAGACCTGGAGAATCCAGCTCCGTGGTCCTACCCTGTCTGGACACAGCTGTGGTCAGTTTTGCCTTGTGCTACAGTCTGTCTGTGCTGTCACACACACACACACAAACACACACACAGCTGTCTGCTGTCTAAACTATGAGTGATGCACTGTTCGTCTGGTGTCCTTCATCGATACAGTGGAAATAACAAAGCATGGCAGCCTACTCCATTAGCACACACACACACACACACACACAAACACACCATATCGCCGGTTCAATCTCGAGGTCGTGATGATGAATTATGAAATGTGGGAAGTAGATTTCTCAGTGTGACCTTGGACGTTCCGACCCGGCTTCGTTTACCCTGACTGTCTGGGCTCAGTGGTGTCACCTGACGTCCACACACTCACAGAGAGTGTGAATAAGGCTCAAGTACACGCTATGTCACACTCACCCCTGATACTAAATCACCGGGAAAATCAAATGGTGTTTTTCCAACAGTACAGTGAAACGTGATATTTTAGAGCAGCCGCTCCTGTTCACCTCTGTGAGCACTGGTGTCTGAAAAACATATGGGGTACAAAATTATAGTTGTCTTCTTAAAGAGGTACACACGTAAAAATATCTTAATTTTTTTTTTATGTTTTTCACAGGTTTCGGTGAT
The DNA here is from genome assembly GCF_000523025.1 of Cynoglossus semilaevis. Classification (NCBI taxonomy): domain Eukaryota; kingdom Metazoa; phylum Chordata; class Actinopteri; order Pleuronectiformes; family Cynoglossidae; genus Cynoglossus; species Cynoglossus semilaevis. The sequence goes on from NC_024320.1 coordinate 3,933,886, forward strand.
GGTGAAGAATTATAATGGTACCCATGACATTTCCTGGCACTGTTCCTGGTGAGTAACCAATACTGTAATTCATAGCACTGTATGTACTTTCTGGTACTAGTTCCTGCTGTTCAAATACACATAGATTCTGTTGGGGTTTTTTATTTCTATTTTTAGACTCTACAGTAAAAATAACCATACTTGTTGTAACTGTAACTGTAACTGATCCTAGTTTCTGCTAATAATCTGCCTGAGCTGTAGCTGTTCCTAGTTTCTGCTAATAATCTGCCTGAAACACAGGACTTTAGTATGATCACTACTCTCTTGTATTACATTACATATATATAATAAATTATATATATTATATATTATATATTATACAATATAACATACAGTATATTATATATTATACCATACATTATATATTATACCATATATTATATATTATACCATATATTATATATTATATTTTATATATTATATATTATATATGTATATTGATCGGATTGAACCAAAAAAATACCACTTGGTGAACTGCTTTCCATCTTCAACAGTACCACTCATTCTCTGCACTCTGTCATTAGCAATCAGAGGAGTGTGTTAGGTCACAGACTCCTACTTTAAAAAAAGCAGGAACAACAGACTTAAAAAAACTGCTTTGTCCAACGGGAAATTGAACCGTTTAACTCTTCACTGGTGGGGAAGGGAGTATTTTCAACAACAATTTGCAATAGCTGCATAATAACCGTACGATAACTACAATCTGTATATCCATCTAGCTTTCACATGCATGTATACATACAAACAGACATATGTATATCTTTATGTGTGTGTGATTACATTGATTTATATGTGTTTGTGTTAATACCTGCTAATACATATACTGTATGTATATATCTATTGTACTGTATATACCTATCCATCTCATTTACATATCTCTCTACATACTGTAGCTAGCTAATAGTATATATAATAATATTCTGATATAGTATTTTGTTATAATACACTTTATATGCCATTATAGCTGCTGAAATATCCTGTTTATATATCTATAGTTATTCAACTGGATAACTGTTAAATACTTACACTTACAGTATATATTTATATGTATATACACATATGTATGTACTGTATATGTGTGTATATTTAACTACTTGCATTTATAGTGTATATGTATAAATATACATATATACAGTTTGTATTCATAGAAATCTTATAACAATTTACATGATAACAATAACGTCCATCCAACTGACCGCCCATCCACCCGTCTGTCCGTCCTCCCACTGGCCCGCCCGCCCATATGTCAATCAGTCAGTCTGTCTAAGTATCTATCTGTTACAGTATCAGACTTAAGAAAGTTGAATCAAGCCATCCCTACTTCCTAGTGACCTACCTTGCTTAGGCTGCAAAAATGCACACAATCCCTGGTACTGTCCATAGTCTCTACATAGTTTCAACGCCACCTCCTGGGCTGAACAACTAAATTAAGACAATTGTCCTTACAATATCACGTACATGTACAGTACACATTTTAGTTTAGTTTCATATCAAATGTCCAAAAAAGTAATTCGATACTGTTCTCTGTCACATCATATACAGTACATCTGTGTCTCAGTCACTGCAGTTTATTTAGGATGATTTAATCATGGAGTCATTTGGAGTGCAGTGATAAAGAGAGATTGTCAGTGTCTCTCTCTCTCTCTCTCTCTCTCTTTCTCTGTGTGTGTGTGTGTGTTATTTCACGCTCCTTTGGCTCAGGCTGAGCTGCAGCCGTTGATGGTCCACCAGCCCACTCCGCTCTAATGTCTATTGATTATAAATTGACTGTGTGGTGAGACTGATTGGTTTCATATCGGAGTTCACATGAAAATGTGATTGCAGCAATTCACCACCTGGTTTTATTTAAGAGCTGACTGACCGTCGACTGTGCATGAACAAAATGCAAGCAACATAAAGCCAATGTGAATGTGCGCGATGGTTGTGATACCCTAATTGACCACTGGGGTGATATTCTGACGTAGGTGTATTAGGGCTTTGATGGTTTTTTTCTTTGACGTTCACAATGTTGAACTCTGGGAGGAGATTTTATTTCTAGATACATACATGGGTCTGATGAGCAGAGAATACAAACTAAAGTTTTTTTTTTCTATCTGTGCCTAAATCCTGGGCTGAGTGGTGTCAGGCCATCTGTTCCTAAATCCTGGGCTGAGTGGTGTCAGGAAGGACATGTTACGTAAACCTGCTGTGGCTGGAAAACATTCTCTTATCACCAAATGTGTCCCGCACTTTCCACTGTTTTCTTTTTTTTGGCTTGAATTATTTGCTAGGACAGCGGAGGCGTCACTGCCTAGATTTGGATTTGTTTTCCAATTCATTGTCGATTTTCATATCATTGTTTTTCTCTGCTTTAGACACATGACTGTGATACAATTCCTACAGTGGTTTACAGACAGTATCCACAGTGTCCACGGGCCACAGATGACCTGCCTAGCATGTGTTGGAAACCTCAGGTTTTTGGTCATTTAGGCAATGAACGATGGCTGCTGTGAAGTAAATCTGTGGTACAGACCTTACTTCGCAATAACAACCTAAAAACTACTCACGTTTTTAGATCGCCCTTTACAAAAGTGACTGTGGTTGAGTTCCTGTGCTACACTAAAGTGCTTTGTCAGCAGCCAAGCTGTGTGTTGTGCCTGAAAATACCTTCAAACTGAAAATTGTCCCTGTCCTAATCAAGCAGCTGCTACCTGGCCCATTTCACCTGCTGAAGCTGCAAGTTGGGGGTGGGGGGGCAACAGGAGACTTGGTAGAGTGTGGTTGAGTTGCAAGGTGTGGAGTCAGTTTGAAGGTGAAGGTTGGAGTCATACCAGGGGACCATTGTAGTCCAGTTCTCAGTCTTCAGATGTTTATTATTAATGTCCAGTCTTTTTTCCCCCATTTAAAGCCATATGTCAGAGTCAGAAAAATCAGAAATACTTTTTTAATCACTGAGAGAGAAATTGTGGTGTTACAGCTCCTGAGGAGAGCAGCTAAAAGGAGCAGGAGAAATAAATGTGTAGTGTGAGACGTACATATAGAGCAGGGTCGTCTGGAATTCAAATGAGATTGTCCACAATGTCTAGAAATTGATTGAAAAAAATTAGAAAAAAAAAATTACGGATAAAACTATTTTTTCAACTAATTATTATTCCCTTTAAAATTATGACTAAAACTTCACACACCTCCTCAAACAACTGTATTATTTTATAATATTTGAGCTGACGCATCTTCGTTGACTTGACTTGATTGACAGCTGCTAAAATGTCTCTGGGGTAGGTTTTATATACAGTGGAACCCCAGTTGTCGAACACAATGTTTTACCAAAAATTGCCCCCGGTTGCCATACCATACCAACTCAGTTGCTGAACAAGCCAACAATATCAGGCTGGCAGCAAGTGATTGAGCGTGTCTGATTTTTTTATTCCATAAACCACCATGGGACCTAAACAACAGTGTTAACAACAATAGAAGTGATTACAGTTTATACGGAAGCATGAAAATAGCGCTCATGTTTCAGGTCCTGCTTCACGGTATGGTTTAGCAAAGTCGTCGTTTTGAACCATTATGGAGCACAAGAATGGAATAAAAGAAGCTACGGTTGTCAAAGGAGTGACTTTGATCACCAGGATCACAGTCACTAGAAGAAGAAGAAGAAGTTAGGAGAAGTGGAAAGGTTGCTAGTGATTTGGATCAATGAAAAGCCTTTGGCCGGCGATAGTACTTAGATACATACCAGTAGTAGAATAATGTGTGAGAAAGCGAAGCCAACATTGCTCAATCGCAACTCCTCAGCTCCAGTAAGGATGAAAGAAATTGCCTTTCCTATTTATAGCTTCATTCTTTATTCAGTTGTGTTCATCTTTTTTGTTAGATCTAATTATATTTTGTTGGTATCGTGTATGAACCTGTACACAAAATACTGCTGAAAAAGTTTGAATAAGCAATCATCCGGGAACCGTCCGGAAACGGATCAATCCATTTTACATTGATTCCTATGGGGACAACTGTTTCAGTTTTTGAATTTTTCCGTCCACGAACGGCCTTCAGGAACAAATGAAGTTCAAAAACCGAGGTTCCGCAGTATTTGTAAGTATATGACGTGCAGAGTATGAATTTACAGTATTTAGCAGCAACAGTAAAAAGTGATGCTCATCAGTGGACCAACCAATCAGATGCAGACTGAGTAACATCAGCAGGAGATGATGATGTCATTCTTGTGGATACACAACCTTGATTCCAAAAAGTTTGACAATGGGTTTGAATATGAACGTAAACTGTCGTTTGTCTCTACATGTGGCCCTGCGATTGGCTGAGGTTAAGATCAGCTCCAGCTCCACACTCTGGTCCTAAGAACCATCGAGTTTTAGAGGTGTGAAACTTCAGTGAGGGCTCCAGGATGGTGCAGAGAGAAGTTTGTGACCCTTTCACCTGAACAATTCAAATATGAGGTTCATAAAAAGACACCATGCAGATGTTGGACTAGTGTCGCAGTCGAACACAGTCTCTCTGTGTGTAAGTCTTCGGCTGATGTTTGATTCCAGATACTTGACGCCTCTGTTTCTCTGCCTCCATCAGGACTCACATGCAGCTACTGATGCTGCTGCTGCTGCTGCTGATGTTGATCTGATTACCATGATACGAGAGCCGCGTCCTCTTAAAGCCACACTCGGCTTTAATTTATGAGGGAAATGAGAGAGGCAGCAGAGGGAGGAGCGGAGGACAGAGACGGATGCAGACAAGGAGCAGAAGGACTGCATCCTCCTCCTGCTTCCTCTTTGCAGCGGTGAGGTCATGAACCCGGCTGTAATTTGAGCAGGAGTCCACAGAGAGCCCACCAGGATATCCCCCTCTCCTCCTTCTCTTCCTTGTGTCTTGTCTGTGCGTCACATTCCTGCGTCTGTCCTCAGCAGCCGCGTCGCTACCTCCTCCTCTTCCCCTTTGCTTCCATCTTCCTCCTCGTTTTCGGGCTAATGAAATTAACGTTTTTCATGGATGTTGTTGCCGCTCCTCATGTGACCTCTGTAACCACCGTGGCTCCTTTGAGGAGCGGATCGACGCCTGTCACTGTTGCGCCGTCGCAGCAGCGCCGCCGATGAGGCTCCATCCGCACGTCACCGCGCCTGCATTGCCCGAAGCTCTGCGTAAAATGCGAGCGTCGTTTCCGCCTTCGCTCTGCCGCTGATGCGGCGCGCTGTCCACCTCCTCCTCTTCCCTTCTTCTTCTTCTAATCCTCCCCCTCTTCCTCCTTCTCCTCCGACCTTCTGCTCCAGGGCCGCTGCTGCAGCAGCTGCTGCTGCCGCCGAGTCTGCCGCTGGTACCGCTGCGGCCGCTCCCCGCACAGAGGCAGGATGGTGCGCCTCGTCAGCGCGCTGGGGCTCATCATGTTCAGCGTGGCGCTGCTCATCCTGTCACTCATCAGCTACGTGTCCATCAAGAAGGACTTCCTGATCAGCACCCCCAGATATGGACCTAACGGAGGGCCCAGGATGTACATGTTCCACGCAGGGTTCCGGTGAGTTCACGGGGAGGGTGTGAAGCTGCTGATGTCAGCAGCTGTGGCAGTGTCTGTCTTTCATTTTATTATTCATATGCTGTTACCCCTGATGTAACGGCTCTGCGTGTTCCTGATGTATCAGTATCTGCTGACCCGATGGAAAAACTGCTGCATTTAAAGGTGCAGTACGTAAGAGTCAGTGACGTCTAACGGTTCAAACACCCAAGAGTGAACCATAGACTGTATGTTATGGCTGAATCTGTTAACCTGTCAATGTCCTCATCGTGTCCACAAGTCAGGGGCTGTACACATGGGCTACACGTTGTCCATGAACCCAGAGATTGGTTTGTAGGAAGGTCGGTTGGTGGGTACAATGATGGGTCAGACGGTAATGTTGGTTGGTGACTATATTTTTAGGTTGGTAAGATGGTGGGTTGAATGTGAGCTAAGAAGGTAGCTGGGTCATTGGATTGACACGAGGATCAGAAGGAATGTTTGTGGGTTAGGGAGGTAGGTTGGGCAGTATTGCGTGGTACGTACACCGGTGTGTAGTATGGTTGGATGGATGTCCAAAAGTGAGGTAGGCTGGGAGATTATGTCGACACTTTTATTCCATAGAACTTAAGCTAACCTATAGGGCCTGTGGCCCACATTCCACCAACTGTGAAAGGCCTTGTGTCTCATGTTGGTTTGGTTAGGTGTGTAATGTGGAACTCTAACCCTAGTACACAGTGAAACATTAAAAATATTACTATATATATAGTAATAGAAAAACATTTCCTGTTTTCCCGCCTTTAAGCTTTTTGGGGTTTTTTTCTGAGTGGGTCAGAAAAGACACTTTTGCTTTCTCAAGGCAGAGGTAGACTGGTCCATTAAAAACACTGCTTTCTCAAGGCAGAGGTAGACTGGTGCAGATGTTATCAGTGTATGTGAGTATTTAGTCTCTAAAACGAGTAAACATGCTCCCGGTTCTTCAGTCAGTGAGTATCAGTATGAAGAAAACCAGGGCATCTGTCACTTAATCCCACAGCTGTGAACTGGATCAGCTTATTCACTCACTGGCATCCAGCCCCCCCACCTTCCACTCTACCCCCCTTAGTTACTTAAGAGTAGAGTATTTTCTATTACCATAAGGTATTTCAATAAAACAGCTAATGTTTTTAATTTCGTTGTCAAAGAACGTGAGAGGTTCAATGAGGGATTCAAAAGTTTGGTTTGGCCCTCTTTTGGCGCCCTCTTTTTGATGCTGTTTAATCAAAAGTGACGCATCATCTGCAAACACCTGCAACAATTCATGGTGTTTTGCTGACATCAAGAGTGTGTGCTGCATTGACAGTACTGTGTTTAGACTTAAAGCACTTGGTTGATAACAGTGGTTATAAAACAAAAAGTTTTATCGACTCCACCTTCGAAGACAAATTTAATCGTTCACTTAATGGTGGCATTCCCAATTCCAGACCAGCACTGATCACTCCCCCATCTCCCAGTGATCCAGGATTTGTCTGTACGTGTATTCAAGAGTCAGTGAGTGAACCTTGAAGCAAATCAAAATAGGACTTCGAAGTACCCTGACTTCTTTATTTAATTGTTTTCATTTGCCAAGCTTAATAGAGAAAACTTGGACATGGAGATCTACTTAGATCTACTAATGGCAGAGGCAGCTCTGACCAATGTACCACAAATCCCCGGCAGCGACATTGAAAATGTTTAGAATGCCGTTTGATATTTGGGGCCACAAAACCTGATTTGTAGGTATTTATTCAAGTTATGAGAATTGTTTTTATTGTCTTGGATGTGAGAGTCTGTTAGTTTGATTATTGAAGACTTGGGTTTTTTTTTCTTCCATGTTCGAATACCCGTTTTCATGTTCTTGATGGTGCTGAACTCTTTCACGTTCGAAGACCCGTTTTCATGTTCTTGATGGTGCTGTAATTGTGATGGAAACTCAGGGAACTTCTGGATTGTGAAGCCCCAGAAATGGCTTTAGAAATGTACATGTAAAGTATATGGTTTGCAAAAACAAAAAAGTGCTTAACTGTGGCTATAAAAAGCTGTGACATGTTACTTTTCTCTGATCGTAGTGATATAAGGTATCAAATCGTGGAGTCTGGAGGTCTTAAGTTTTGCCAATACCTGTTTAGTGCATTAGATATCTGTCATGTTCTGGTACTTAAACTGTAGTGAAACAGACCCTAAAATAAGAGCTATAGTTCCTGGCGAAAGATTAATGTGACTCTGGTACTGTGCACCAGAAATGCGCTAATGAAACTGCTGGTTGTAAAGTTCCTGGTACTCGTTCCTTGATCAAAAAAAACGAGCCATTCATGGTGTGGTGTAGCTGGAAGAAAATCTCAAATCTCTACTTCTGACATTGAATGTAACACAGTGTAAATCTCAGTTGTCCACTGGCTCTCGAGGCTGATTCTGAAACAGCCGCCCGACTGATGGGGGGGTCCTTGAGGCCAGCAAGTCACCATTGCCTCTGATTTACAGCTGCAAAGAGGCCGCGTTCATTTCCCGCTGCCAGTTATCATTTTCCTCCTCACTCCCTGTCACCACAGGCCAAGGTTACACTCAGAGTGAGTTAGATCTGAAGGAGAGCAGCGTTTGGAGGAGAAAAAGAAAACTTGTGTTAGTTTGAGTCGGAGTTTATCATCAGGAGTGCGGTGATTCAGAGGAGTTTGCTTTGGAGGCAGTGGATGCATGGGTAATGGTCTGTCTGCCCTTCAACATGTCACCGCATCTGAAAAACCGCTGGTCAGAGAGCAGATGGAAGACTCATATTTCACATAAATACATAAGCACCATTTTTTTCACAACGGTGTGAAATTATGGAAGGTTGGAAGCCGTGTTTCTCCCCTTCAGATCCTGTCCTCAAGGATCGTAGCCCACGTGAAAATGCAACTCTACTTTGACTTGTAGGAATCTACACTGTGTTTCCACGGTTTGTTGTTGTTCAGGTGTAATCATTTGAGTTTGTACTGTTAAGTATGAAAAAACCCCAATATATTTTTGCATGAATGGACTTTACAGAATTTAATCTTGCTTTAACCTTTACAACACATAATGGAAAAAAGAGTGAGTGAGTTCATGTTGTTGTCTCTGTTCCACCTTCCCGCTGCAGCGAGAGACCGCCTCGCAAACCAGACCTGAGGTGAATCACGAGCAACAGTGGCCAAGTTTTACAGCATCCATCCATCCATCCATCCATCCATCTATCCATCCACCCATCCATCCATCCACCCATCATCCATCTATCATCTATCCATCTATCCATCTATCCATCCATCTATCCATCCATCCATCTATCCATCTAGCCATCTATCTATCCATCCATCCATCTATCTATCCATCCATCCATCCATCTATCTATCTATCTATCCATCCATCTATCCATCCATCCATCCACCCATCCATCATCCATCATCCATCTATCATCTATCCATCTATCCATCCATCCATCCATCTATCCATCCACCCATCCATCATCATCCATCTATCTTCTATCCATCTATCCATCCATCCATCTATTCATCCATCCATCCATCCATCTATCCATCCATGCACCCATCCATCATCATCCATCTATCTTCTATCCATCTATCCATCCACCCATCCATCCATCTACCCACTCATCCATCCATCTATCCTTCTATCCATCTATCCTTCCTTTCACTCATCCCTTCATTCATACATTTAATTTATTTTATCCATTCAGCTATCAATCCATCCACCCATCCATCCATTTATCCACCCTTTGTTTATATGGACCTTTAATCCATCCATCCGTCTATACATCACAACTTTCAACCTTCAAATCCCCTTCTTCTCATCTATCTATCCTCCTAAACTTGCAACCTCCAACCCAGCAAACTGCCTGTCTGCACGCCTACCTATCCACTGTAGCAACTACGCTATCAACCTAATGGAGCTCTCTACCACCTTCCACCTTCCTATATATATATATATACACTACCATTAAAAACGTTAGGGTCACTTAAAACCTCCTTATTTTTGAAGGAAAATCAGAAATACAACCTATGCATTATTAATGCTTTTAATGAATAAGGGCCTATTTCCTGCAACCATCATTCCACTGGATTGGTAGATTTTGTTTGCTAATCACATTAGAAGGCTAATGTATAATTGAAGGGCAAAATTATTATTTCAATGAAAAATAATTGTTTTTAATCTTACATTTTCTGTTAATTTTGAAACTGAAGAGGTTTTAATAGAAAAAAACAAAATTGTATGGGTGACCCCAAACTTTTGAATGCTTGTGTACATATATATATAAATATATATAGACCCAACCAAGACCATCCAAATATTGAACCCTCTCCCAACCCAACTGAGAGCCCACCCCACGCCCTCTCACCTTTGTATTCACCTAACTGCTTTCCAACCCCTCCTACTTAATGGCGAGCCTTGAGACAAGTAATGTAATAGTAGTAATAGTAAAAGTTTTTTTTTGTTGTTGTTGTTGTTTTTTTTGCCAACTTACACGTTCTTTGTAGTTGGATGAGCTGTTCGCTGCTTTGGTTTGGCTGCCCTAAAGCATGATCCGCTGCTGAAATTATTTTAACAAAAGAGAAAATGGATGAAATGTTTCTGATCTGCTTTCACAAGGTCACAACATATTTTCTCTGATGAAACCATTTTCAGAAACTAACGCAACAAAAAAAAAATCCAGCTTCTGCTGCAACACGCACAACAAAGGCGTAAGATTCCCTTTATTTAAAAGAACGATACATTTGCAGTAAAATTTGTTTTCTTTGTGTAGCTCCCAGATGGCCATGAAGTATCTGGACCCAGCCTTTACTTCTTTAACCAACAACCTCAGCGAGGACCTGCCGAACTCCCCTAGATGGAAGTACAATAGCACTGCATTCACACAGCAGAGGTAAGGTCTACAAAAACACATTTGATGTTGAATGAAGTTAAACGGTGTTTCTTTAGTTTAGCGTGTGACGATAAAAAAACATCTGTTCCACAGACAGGAGATCTCTCAGTACATCGACATCCCCCACAACTTCACGCTGACACGAAACGCGGTCAAAATTGGGCAGCTGATGCATTACGACTACTCCAGCCACAAGTACGTCTTCTCCATAGGCGAGAACTTCCGCTCACTCCTCCCCGAGGTCTCGCCCATTGTCAACAAACACTACAACGTGTGCGCTGTAGTAGGCAACAGTGGCATCCTCACGGGCTCGCGCTGTGGACCTCAGATTGAGAAGTTCGACTTTGTTTTCCGCTGCAACTTCGCCCCGACCGAGGTCTTCAAAAAGGACGTGGGAAGGCGGACCAACATGACCACCTTCAATCCCAGCATCCTGGAGAAATACTACAACAATTTACTGACGGTTCAGGACAGGAACAACTTCTTCCTGAGCCTGAAGAAGCTGGACAACGCCATCTTGTGGATACCGGCGTTTTTCTTCCACACATCGGCCACGGTGACAAGGACACTGGTTGACTTCTTCGTAGAGCACAGAGGACAGCTGAAGGTCCAGTTGGCCTGGCCTGGAAACATAATGCAGTACATCAACAAGTAAGAAACACTACAAACTGCATTGCTAAAGTTAACTACATCCTAATCTTAATGGGAAGAAGTGCATGATGTCGACAATGACACAAACTGAGGGTTTCAGGTTACTATAAGTAAACCACGATGCCTTGTGTCTTGATTTTAAAAGCCTTATTTACCTAATACTGGATAATGAAAAACCCAACTAAATTAATCCCCCCTAAAGAAATGTAGGTTAAATAAAAATGGCCAAAGCAGTGATTCTTAACCATGGGGTTGTGGCCCAAACTTGGGCTTTAAGGGCCACTAAAACTTTCAGTTTATTTGGCTGCAAACCCTGCGGGACAGCATATGTTATCGACCGAAAACTTTGGAGATATGTTATCCAAGAGAAGCTCAGTTAAAACGCAGCTTTTGACCAAATGGTGGCAGCGGTGCATCAGCGGTGCTTTAACAAGCTCCAATATAGCGAGAAGAGGTGCATCAGTTAGTTCTTTAACAAGCTCCAATATAGCGAGAAGAAGATTGTCGTCTGTCTACGCTAGCAGTAGCAAGAAGACCAAAAGACTACATTTTTGATAGAAAGAAAGATAGATAGAACTTTATTAATCCCTCGGGAGTTCCCTTCGGTAAATTACAGTCTTGCAAAGGTACAATCTTGACTTAATCAAATCTAATATTTAATAGTTTTTTTTCACTTTTCCTATATTAACTTGGCCTTAACATCAGAAAGGTTCAGAATCTCTGGGCTTAAGGATAAGTGTACCAACAGATGGCTGAACAAGTAGTTTAACTATGGAAAAATATCTAATTAAAAGCTTAAAACTGCAAAATATAGCAAATATATCCTTATGGTGAGTGCCCAAACATATCAGTAGTGGCTTTAAATTAGCTTTGTTTTCATTAAAATTTAAAAACCTTTTCAAATGTCCATTTAATGATCAGTCTGGAATCTTGTGTAAAATCATCAAAATATAGCAAAACAAGTTAGCCTACATTAGAACACTCTAGTCACAGGTCTCCACTTCTATCATGGCTCTATCATATCCACCCAGTTTTCAGTGCTGCTGTAGAAATGGGCTCATGTTTGTCAGTCTGTATTGAATGGAACTGCGCTTTTCATGGACCAAAAGAGATTTAAGCCCCAAAGCCGGATTATCGGGAAACAGCTATTTAGTGAAAAGTACGGTGCAGTGCTGTGACCGTGTGTGGAGAGAGATTTAGGTCTGGTACTTAGTGTTGTCGCAGCAGAATGGGCACCTCGTACAGTAGCCTATCCTTCCCCAATCCCATTAAAATGGCCTACTCTGGGAGAATTAGCACAGTTTAAGCAGCACAGAGAGCAGTGAGGACCTCCGCCACTCGTGGAGAGAAGCTTTTGTTGAGGCTCGTCTCAAGGGTTTCCCCCTCTGGGGCGCTGCTGAGGAGGACTGGCCCACGTGGGCAACGGCCACCACAACAATAGCTTGGTGCTTTAGTGACTGTTCAGGACGGATACAGCCTCATATTGTTTGTCCAGTCTTGTCTATTCTAGAAATTTCTCAAATATTGGAATATTGGATAAAATAGAAAAAGCTAAATAACAGCCAAACATTAGCTCAGAAATGGCTAAAGAATAGCCAGATGGATGGAAGGGAACCCACACCCAAAGACCAGGTATCGAGCTAGCAATCACACCATCAGTGCGGTGTGGTATCGTAGTATTGTTAGTAATCCCATTATAGTCTTTTGTGGCTAAACAAAGGTCGGTCATAAGAGCATTTATATGTTGCTCTGGTATCAAGGCTAAAAGTTAAAGAAAAGTTAAAGAACTCCACCAATGGACAGGCTGTCCATTGGTTGAGTGAATGCTTTTGTCAGAATCACTACAAATGGCTGTCCCC
>NC_024320.1:3950229-3955409 GCF_000523025.1 Cynoglossus semilaevis
GCTGAACTCCACTAGATGGAAGTACAATAGCACTGCATTCACACAGCAGAGGTAAGGTCTACAAAAACACATTTGATGTTGAATGAAGTTAAACGGTGTTTCTTTAGTTTAGCGTGTGACGATAAAAAAAACCATCTGTTCCACAGACAGGAGATCTCTCAGTACATCGACATCCCCCACAACTTCACGCTGACACGAAACGCGGTCAAAATTGGGCAGCTGATGCATTACGACTACTCCAGCCACAAGTACGTCTTCTCCATAGGCGAGAACTTCCGCTCACTCCTCCCCGAGGTCTCGCCCATTGTCAACAAACACTACAACGTGTGCGCTGTAGTAGGCAACAGTGGCATCCTCACGGGCTCGCGCTGTGGACCTCAGATTGAGAAGTTCGACTTTGTTTTCCGCTGCAACTTCGCCCCGACCGAGGTCTTCAAAAAGGACGTGGGAAGGCGGACCAACATGACCACCTTCAATCCCAGCATCCTGGAGAAATACTACAACAATTTACTGACGGTTCAGGACAGGAACAACTTCTTCCTGAGCCTGAAGAAGCTGGACAACGCCATCTTGTGGATACCGGCGTTTTTCTTCCACACATCGGCCACGGTGACAAGGACACTGGTTGACTTCTTCGTAGAGCACAGAGGACAGCTGAAGGTCCAGTTGGCCTGGCCTGGAAACATAATGCAGTACATCAACAAGTAAGAAACACTACAAACTGCATTGCTAAAGTTAACTACATCCTAATCTTAATGGGAAGAAGTGCATGATGTCGACAATGACACAAACTGAGGGTTTCAGGTTACTATAAGTAAACCACGATGCCTTGTGTCTTGATTTTAAAAGCCTTATTTACCTAATACTGGATAATGAAAAACCCAACTAAATTAATCCCCCCTAAAGAAATGTAGGTTAAATAAAAATGGCCAAAGCAGTGATTCTTAACCATGGGGTTGTGGCCCAAACTTGGGCTTTAAGGGCCACTAAAACTTTCAGTTTATTTGGCTGCAAACCCTGCGGGACAGCATATGTTATCGACCGAAAACTTTGGAGATATGTTATCCAAGAGAAGCTCAGTTAAAACGCAGCTTTTGACCAAATGGTGGCAGAGGTGCATCAGTTAGTTCTTTAACAAGCTCCAATATAGCGAGAAGAAGATTGTCGTCTGTCTACGCTAGCAGTAGCAAGAAGACCAAAAGACTACATTTTTGATAGAAAGAAAGATAGATAGAACTTTATTAATCCCTCGGGAGTTCCCTTCGGTAAATTACAGTCTTGCAAAGGTACAATCTTGACTTAATCAAATCTAATATTTAATAGTTTTTTTTCACTTTTCCTATATTAACTTGGCCTTAACATCAGAAAGGTTCAGAATCTCTGGGCTTAAGGATAAGTGTACCAACAGATGGCTGAACAAGTAGTTTAACTATGGAAAAATATCTAATTAAAAGCTTAAAACTGCAAAATATAGCAAATATATCCTTATGGTGAGTGCCCAAACATATCAGTAGTGGCTTTAAATTAGCTTTGTTTTCATTAAAATTTAAAAACCTTTTCAAATGTCCATTTAATGATCAGTCTGGAATCTTGTGTAAAATCATCAAAATATAGCAAAACAAGTTAGCCTACATTAGAACACTCTAGTCACAGGTCTCCACTTCTATCATGGCTCTATCATATCCACCCAGTTTTCAGTGCTGCTGTAGAAATGGGCTCATGTTTGTCAGTCTGTATTGAATGGAACTGCGCTTTTCATGGACCAAAAGAGATTTAAGCCCCAAAGCCGGATTATCGGGAAACAGCTATTTAGTGAAAAGTACGGTGCAGTGCTGTGACCGTGTGTGGAGAGAGATTTAGGTCTGGTACTTAGTGTTGTCGCAGCAGAATGGGCACCTCGTACAGTAGCCTATCCTTCCCCAATCCCATTAAAATGGCCTACTCTGGGAGAATTAGCACAGTTTAAGCAGCACAGAGAGCAGTGAGGACCTCCGCCACTCGTGGAGAGAAGCTTTTGTTGAGGCTCGTCTCAAGGGTTTCCCCCTCTGGGGCGCTGCTGAGGAGGACTGGCCCACGTGGGCAACGGCCACCACAACAATAGCTTGGTGCTTTAGTGACTGTTCAGGACGGATACAGCCTCATATTGTTTGTCCAGTCTTGTCTATTCTAGAAATTTCTCAAATATTGGAATATTGGATAAAATAGAAAAAGCTAAATAACAGCCAAACATTAGCTCAGAAATGGCTAAAGAATAGCCAGATGGATGGAAGGGAACCCACACCCAAAGACCAGGTATCGAGCTAGCAATCACACCATCAGTGCGGTGTGGTATCGTAGTATTGTTAGTAATCCCATTATAGTCTTTTGTGGCTAAACAAAGGTCGGTCATAAGAGCATTTATATGTTGCTCTGGTATCAAGGCTAAAAGTTAAAGAAAAGTTAAAGAACTCCACCAATGGACAGGCTGTCCATTGGTTGAGTGAATGCTTTTGTCAGAATCACTACCCTCAGCACCGGGATCCTCATGTACACGCTGGCCTCGTCCATGTGCGACCAGATCCACCTGTACGGCTTCTGGCCCTTCGGCTGGGACCCCAACACGGGGAAGGAGCTGCCGTACCACTACTACGACAAGAAGGGAACCAAGTTCACCACCAAGTGGCAGGAGTCGCATCAGCTGCCGGCCGAGTTCAAACTCCTCTACAAGATGCACACGGAGGGACTGCTGAAGCTCAGCCTCTCCCACTGTGCTTAGTTAGCGCTCCCAGCAGGGTGTCTGTAGACTCCGCCCCCTAATATTATTGTAACGCCCCTGTGGAGACCAGAGACAAACAGAGGAGTTTCACATTACTTTTATAAAAACCCGAAACTCTTGGCTGTAAGGCAAATGCAATAGATTCACGGACTTTTTTCGAAGAATGTGAATTATTATGTAAAAAAAAAAAAAAATTGAACTGTATAAAGGGGAAAGCTTCTTTTTTTCTACTCTTTTTTTTCTTGGTTGTCTACCGTACTATAAGGCCAGATTTGATTCCTGTGACAAATGATCAACTACTGACTCAACTCACCGTTTCAACTCAGGGTTAGACAACGTATGGCTAACGTCAATGTATTTGGACGCAGCAGGATGACTCCTCTAAATATTTACGATGGTTTAACAGTAGAAGTTAGAAGAACATTTGTAAACAATTCACCTTTTTTTTTAAATTGATTGTTAGATATAGATATGCTGCTGCTTCCTCCTGATCTACAGCCATTGTTAACTAACGTAAAATAATGACTAGTTAATTTAATAACTTAAAATAATAACAATATTTTACTGAGTTAAACTGATGACTTCAGTGAATTTAGTTCCTTAAAAGATGATTAAAGCTATTTCAATACCTCGAGGGAATAGCTGAGGTTATTTGACTACAAAAGATAACAGTACAAATATTGGGTAAATCAACTGTAGTCAATTTCTAGTCATTTAAAATGAGTTAAAACTAGGGATGTCCGGTATTAGCGTTTTGCCATTATGCCAATATTGTCGCTTAATTTCCAATTCCGATATCAACCCATACCGATACATGCAGCTGTTTTTCTTCAAAACAATTTTGTTTTGTCACCTCACATACAATATGTCCTGTTGTGGAGTTAACACTTTACCACATCGTCTGTACAAAATCATTTTTTAAAATCGATTTCAGCATATCTGGCAGAACCCAGGCATTGCGTTATGTGTTTTCATTATCGGAGGGAAACCATAATTATGCTAATATCGGTCGGCCGACGCGTTATGGGTTTTCATTATCGAAGGGAAACCATAGTTATGCTAATATCGGTCGGCCGATATTATCGGACATGTGTTAAAACCAAACAGATTACATGACGATAGAAGAAGAAGATAGTGGAATAGCTGAATTCAAAAGGAATCGTTTGTTTTCGGTTTTGAATCTTCTGTTGGTGGTCATATCAAAGGTCATTTCTGTGTCCACTTCCATAAATTGTCATCTATTTTTTGGTATAACAGTTTTAGTATCCCGTGACTACATTGTTTTCCCCCTGTTAGGCTTGGCTATTATCAGAGCTTTAAGTATCCCGTGACTACATTGTTTTCACCCTGTTAGGCTTGGCTATTATCAGAGCTTCGTGATTCAGTTATTCCTGTGATTTAATCGCCGGACCAGTTGCGTTCAGAGTGGGCCGTGGACCACAGTTGTGTGGCACTGAAAAAAACTGCACTGATTTAAGACTTTGGCTGATTTACGACTAAGGCCTGACAATAGTCCTGACTAAAGGGGGCGCTGCAGAAAAAGGTTTGAGAACCGTTGTCTTAGACTTGAACTAACTCACAATGTTCTAGTCAATGCATTAATATTATTATTGTTGTTGTTGTTATGTTGCACATGTTCACTGTCAGAAATTGGATGAATGTATTTATTATTTTGTCTTTTGTTGTTGGTTCTCCAGCCTGTGTTTTAAACAAACCTGTAATGTATATTTTTTTATTTCTGAAATATCAGGTAATGATCTGAATGAATGTATGCTGTACAAAAATCCAGTGGTGAAAAAAGTCAGCCTCCTACAGAAATCTATGGTGTTTACTTGAAAATGATTATGTTTTGAATAACTCCATAAATAACCCAAATATATTCAAAAACTGTATATGTGTATACATAAAATGAAATAGATTTCCTGAATTAAAAGATGTTTTGACCGTACCTTAAATAGTTTTTTTTATAAGATTCTTGTTTTGTAATAATTCCAACGTTTAGTTTTTTTGTTTGCTAAAAAGATATTATTCTAAATACCATTTATATTATGAACCTCATTAACACATTTAACTTGTTTTTTAATTGGAGATTTCATGTAATTTGAGATTTTAACCAAGACTTTTACTTTTAACAAGTTGCTTTTATAAATGAATGGTTAGGAAAAAATATTTTTTAACTTAAGTACAGACTTGAGATGAATATTTTTATTTACCGCTGACTTAATTATTTTGCAAGATTTTTTTGTAGTAAAAACAAAATACAATAAAATGGAAATAACTCTTTAGGATGTATGTTTATTATAAAAAAAGATCTGGCATACATTTTGTGATAGTAAGACTATAGTCTTACTTGTTTTTGGTGATATTTTGACAAGATAAAATATTTTTTGAAGTTTTGAGCGCAAATTATTCACTTGGCAGCATG
>NC_024320.1:3955509-3990878 GCF_000523025.1 Cynoglossus semilaevis
AAAATCACCAAAAACATGCCTTAGTATTTTATATGAGCTAAAAACTCCAAAAAATATTTTTTCTGAATATTTTCAGATAAAAAAACCAAGCAGACTATAGTCTTACTATCACGAAATGCCAAAAAATTAAAAGTCCCAGAAATGCCTCAAAACGTAAGTTTGTGGCCCAAAACAGGCAGTCAGGTGAATAATTTGAGCTAAAAAATACCAAAAAATCTGAATATTTCAAAATATCACCAACATTCTTTTTTGTGATAGTAAGACTATATACTTACTTGTTTTTGGTGATATTTTCACATATTCAGATTTGTGAAAACAACAGGAACAACACACAAATAGATTAAGTAAAATACAAACAGGAGTAGTAGCACACCATAAAAATTATGAAAAACATAAACATTGGATGTCAGTAGAGTAGTAGATTAGTAGTACTACATAGATTAGTAGTAGAGTAGTAGATGATTATTGCTGTCATGTGTGGTGTTGTTATTGGAATCTATATGATTCAATTAAATTAGTATTATGTATACTAAAGTATACCACATTGTCTCTGTAGTAGCTAAATAAGTACAGTATTATAATACTTATAAAAGTTACAAATGAATAGTTTAGATATAATTAATTATATTAATTATATCTAAATTAGATAAACAGATATATAGGCAGTTCTAGCAGACATAATAGTGCAAGAAGTGTGATACAACCAGGTACAAGAGGTGTGATACAACTAGTATTTCTAGGAGTTACTATACATAATATTAGATAGGGTACTCTTAGTTATACATATGCATATATACACATATATGCATTATATATATGTACACATATGTACAGACCTACACATAAGCATATGGTAGGCATTTATATATGTATATACAGTATGTGTATATATGTGTGTGTGTGTGTATGTATATATAAATATATATATATATATATAGGGAGAGAGAGAGAGAGAGAGGCATTGTCAAGGATGGTGAGCAGTTTACCAAGTGTTCTCTTCTCTGCCACTGTCACCAGAGGGTCCAGGTTGATGCCCACCACAGAGCTAGATTTCCCGATCAACTTCTCCAATCTGTGTAAGTCCTTCTTCGATGTGCTGCTATCCCAGCACACCACAGTGTACGAAATGACACTGGCAACTACAAACTGGTAAAACATTTTCAGGAGTTTCCTGCAGATGTCGAAAGACCTGAACCTCCGCAGGAAGTAAGCATGTATACACCCCACGATGGCTGTCATCTGCAAACTTCTGGATGTAAAGGATGAAGAGGAGAGGGGACAGCACCGTCCCCTGTGGTGCTCCGACGTTGCTGACCAGTGTTGGAAGTGATGTCATTCAGCCTGACATAGCTAGAAATCAAGGCAAAAAGACAGGGGTCCACTTACATTCGTGTCATTTTAGTGCATTTAAAAATGTTACCGCTGTTCATAATGAAAAAGTCAATTTCTTTCTGAATTTTTAACATTAAAAGGAGATAGCTACACATTGAGATAGCATAATTGTGTATTTTTATTCGTTTTTGGGAAACTTTGATATTTTTAGACTTTTTCAGGGAAGTATTTCTATAGTATGGTACCTGTGATCAATATTTGATGTACAGAAACCCAAATTTCTTCAGGATTTTAAGCACAGAAAACGGACCTAGCTAAACATTTTATGGCAAATAAGTACATTTATATTTATTTTTGGGAAACCTTAATTTTTTTAAGACTTTTTTAGGAAATTATTTTGTAGTATGTTGCCCTTGAATAATAGTTGACGTACGAAAAAGTCAAATTTCTTTGGAATTTTGAGCATAAAAAAACGGCATAGCTACACATTTTAAGACAAATTAGAGCATGTTATTCATTTTTGGGACTTTTTCAGAAAATTATTAGTGTCGTATTTTACCAGTGATCAACATTTGATGTTTCAAAAAATCAATTTCTTTCTGAATTTTAAATCTAAAACTCAACAGAGCTACACATTTAAAGCAAATTAATGCATTTTCATTAATTTTTGTGAAACTCAAGAAGACAGAGTCAGACAGACTGAGGTACAAACAATGGATAAACAGACAAACAGACTGACCTTGGGGGCAGACAGAGGACACAGGCCACCTTGATCAGACTGTACCTCTCTGCCACGATGCTGCATCTCATGGCTCACCCTGGAAAGGGTCAGTTCTCTCTCTCCCTTTCGCACCAGTCTGTGGTCCTAATGTTTCTGAGGGGGGCGCTGCCAAAACACCTTAGATCTCTGTGGGTCAGACAAATAACAACAGCCTGGAAAAGAAAGCGATGAGTGAAGGGGTGAAGCAGGGACTGAGCTGAGAAAGTGGCTGCATGCAGAGATGTTCTCACTGATGGAGGGCACAGAGGAGAGAGGCAAAGCCCCATGAAGACCACCGAGCCATGCACAAACAGAAATGGAAGACTGAGGGGAGGAGGCCCATGCTGACAGGTCAGCTGGCACATAATCAAATGGACGGGCAAGTGAAGCGAGAAAGTGATAAACGAGCAGTTATAGGGAAGCTGGGTGAGAGAAACCCCAGTGGTGACAGACTGTGATGTCTCTCAGACCCTGACACACCACCATATGAAGAGGAATGGAAATGCTGCAGTACCAGTCAGAGGACGTCGGTCGGTCCACATCTCTAGATGGGAGAATGTGATGTGTGACCGTTTGGGAAGCGATGAGACCAATGGTTGCAGTTTTCCAATTCGAATTTGTTTCTTCACTTTGGAACCAAAGTGTTGAAGTGTGCACTTCACCAAATCACCTGCATCTCTACATACCACCTTAACTCACCTCATGTGTTTGTGGAAGCCTAAACCTCAGGTCAGAGGCCCAGCATGTGTCAGAGCGGCCTGACTGAGATCGGGACAGTCAGTAAGTCTACAGTCAGACACCACAGTCAGATGGATTGTTGTTGTTCAGGACTGTAGACTGATTAGTATTGTGGAGGACAACAACTGGACTGAAGTTTGGAAAGAAACTACCAAAGAGTTAAGAACAACAGTAAATAAAAGTAAACATCTACCAATTATGTGAAGCAAACTCTTCAGTTATATTTTCATATATTGACATGTTTCCATATTAATAAATATTTCATTCATTAGATTGTTTACAAATAAAAACAGGTGAGGAACACTGACCCCTACCTGCTGATATTGGTCTATCCAGCGATACATGGGTTAATAAAGGTTTTTGTCTTATTGAAGAATGTTGATTTATCTCAATTAATCATAATAACTAATGTGTGATTAATCAGACAAAAAAGTTTGACAACCTGGAGGAAAACCAGATTGAGCTCAGAAAACATGTGAGAGCACTAACCACTCCGCTACAGTGTGGCCCAAAACATAAAAGTGACAAAAAGTCCTTTATGTAAATCTAATCCCAGAGTACAAAGGTTTCACCTTCGGATGCATCACTCACGTCAGTAGTTTCTTTGTTTGATCTTCAGACAGTTTGTCATTCTTTCCATTTTGCAAAGACAAAGAAAAAACTTACAAAACCTCTTTGGCCTTTTTGAGGGAAGAGACGATTCTTATTTTGGCAGCTGCGAACCTCGGTGACGTACTCGGGCAGCGGAGCTCTCACCTCGTGTTCAGCGGGTTATTATTAGCCTGAAGCAGCAGCTCTGTCCACATTGTACACTTGATCAGGCAGCAGCTGTGACTCAGGTTTGTATTAAATATGGCCTCTGATGCTCCAGCATCTTCTAGAATACACAGTACACAGTACACAGAGGAAGAGCACAAGCTGTACTCATGTACTGCTGTGTATAAGTTTAGTTTTCTATTAAAACAAAAGCAATAATTCCATAATATCCAACATTATATTTTCTACATAGGACATAAAAAAACAAACATTATTACTAAAAATGACAATAATGTTATACTACATACTTTGTTCTTTGTCAAAAAAGTTGTTAAAATGTAACATGTTCTGAGATGACACATAACCACAACTATAGGACGTTATTTTCTGTACAAAGATGTCAATCGTACAAATGGTTCAAAATGACAAAAAAAACTTCAAAATATAAATTCAAAAACCGTTTTCTATCTCTATGTTTTTCGATAAATGTGTTTGTGTGATCTAAATTTTTTATAATATTAATAATAAATAATAATAATTGTTGCTGTTGCTGTTGTTGTTGTTGTTGTTATCCATACTGCACTGAGCAGTTTTGGTGGAAGCAGATAGCAAACCAGCTAACTGCTAATGAAGTTATAGTGACATTAAAGAATTCAAGGTCATTAAAGTTCTTTGACTGAACAAACCGTCTTAGTACAAAAAACAAAGCAAACAAAATTCAGAATTTTGCAACTAACTATTGACTTCTATTTAACAAAAATACTGACCAAAAAAAACCCATCAAACCAGAGCTAAGACAATATTAGGTCTAAATATAGAAAAATTAAAAACAGATTACCAAAAAAACAAAACAAAAAAACAACATGTATCCATAAATCTAACCTAAATTAAAACTTAAAAAAAAAAAGATAACTACAATAAAGACACCAAAAGGCTAGGTAAGAAATAGCTTAGCATTAGTTATTTTTTTAGCAAACACTTGATGATCCTAAAACTATATGTCAGGAGAAACAGACATTAAGACCAAATACAATAATTTAAACTGCAGTCCCTTAATGTAGCATTAAGGTAAATGCTAAGTTAAGTAAAACCTGGCAGTATTCCAGGCTTAACTTCAACTGTATTTTTGGCTAAACTGCTCATTTAGAAAGCACCAAGTCATGCATTCAGAGTCACTGAGTTACCACAGTGTTCTGTTCAAATATGAACCACCTGGGAGTTCTTTTTTTTCTCCTCATACTTTAATCAAAACGTGCCTGAAGCAACAGCTGTATGTTGACCACGTCTGTCGTCGTGCTACATCAGACAATCTCATTCTCCTCTTATCACTGGGCCTGTTGGGGCCTGAGGCAGCGATCAGCTGACTCACACCCAGACTCATCGTGTCTGCCACTGTTGGTCTGGGCCCCGGGTCCAAATGATTGGATCCTGTACCGAGCCTGGCGCTGATGACACAGACTACACCGGAATGAATCGCTTTTCTGGTTCATGTTACAAACCCACTCTCTGGAATAAAAGAAAAAAACTAAATCTGTATTTGATATCAAATTGACTGTAATCAACTGAGGAACTCAATCAGCAGGTGAACTGGTCAAATATCTGCTGAGGCCCATGTGGACCAGACCACATGGACACAATCAAACACAAATTTGGATTCAGACTTTGAAATACTTACAGGTATCCTGTCTAATTATTTTTTATACTACGTATATTTCCATCACTAGTTTCAATATTTGGTCTATACTGGTGCCACATTTAACCAGTTTGTGGCACTGAGATCAATCCAAACAAAGGCTGTAATCTCCTAATGTTACAGATGTTACAAAAGATAACGTTGAAATAACTAAAAGTTAGCTAATAACAAAAGACAAGCAAAAGTTAGCCCTAAATGGCTAACGATGGGATTCAATTGTGTAGATAACAAAGTTAATCAATTGCATACTGTATACTTTGGCACCAGGTTACAATCTGCCTCATGAAAAGTGTTTTTCTTTTTTCCTGAGCTCACCTTCAAATATTTTAACTTTCTGATAAAAAAAATAAATAAAAAATTAGGCAAATTAAAAAAGATTTTTTGAAATTATTTTGTTAACAGCAGAGAAAAAGGCTTAGAATTAGCTTAAAGATTTTTGGAGATTACCAAAGAAACTTAGCATTTACCAAAAAAAAAAAGATGTTTAAATTCCATTTAATCTAATGTATAAGGAGTCCTGTCAACAGTGTTGATTACTGTAAATGGTGAAGAATTTTGATCTAAGCAAATGTCAATGGATTTTTTGCTAGCCAAAAAGGTTAGCCTAGATAAAGATTCAAAAACTAGTCAAAGGAAGCTGGAAATGTAGCTGACATAGTTTAAAGTGGATCAAAAATGACCTAGAAAACTAGCAGGAGGACACTCAGAAGTGTTAAGTACAAAAAGGTGAAAGTTTAAATGGAATTCGTTTCAGGATAATGTTGAGCCAAATGTGGGATATGTGGCGAAATCTTGTTTCTATGTTTAAAAATAATTGAAAAAACCATTTGCCTTTTGACCTAGCCTTGTATACTGTGCCAATTCTCAACTAACTCCCTCTTTATAGTTGTAAAAATACGCAAATAAAAACAAAGAAAGGAATAAAACACAGGCATCAATAAGCTAAATCCAAATTATTTAAAAATAAATAAATTCAAAAGCGTCTTTGGCCGTCAAACTGAGGATGACATAAAGCCATAAAGTAGCAAAGTCTGGACAGTAACTAGAAAATCCCCAATTTTCCAATTAGATGATATTTGAAGCTTAACCTTGGTTAAAAAAAATTGTTTATAAATAGTTTTGTGATTACCCATGTTCTCAATTTTTAGAAAAGATAAAAAGCAAAATTTTGCTAAAAATCTAACATCTGGGGGAAATTGCTACTTTTAGCTGGACGAGAAGCCAAAAAATTAAAAGTTATATAAGAAGGTTATAATAAGTTCAATGAAAGCTTCAACTTTCTGAAATTGGAAGTTGTCAAAAATAAAAGTGACTAGCTAAAAGTTAGCCAAAAATCCCAAAAATGTCTTTAGCCGGCTTTGATTAAAAGGTTGTTTTCAGTCAGCGTCACCTGACTGAAAACAACCAATGACGTTTATTTATAACACTCTAGATAAACTGAAATCTTAACTCCAGGAAAAGTTGCTGGTGTGAATACTGTGAATATTTTTATCCAGACTTTGTGAACATTCATGTGTCAGGCTGAAGCAGTGGCGATGACACCTTCCTGGGGAGGAGACCTTTCTGAGTGTTGACACACTATTTATACATCAGCACGTCACACACAAGTGTTTTCACTGCACCGCGTTGACCCACTTGCCTGTTTCTGTCCCTTTTTGTCCCCGTTTAATAGAGACCCAGAGGCAATAGAAATGAGCGTGAGAGGTAAGGATGAAGGTGAGGTGAGGAAGGATGGGAGGACGGAGGAAGAGGAGGAGCGAGGACGTGACTCTGCACCGGTGGGTTTGACCTTCTATAAATCAAAGTGTCCGCCTGGCTTAAGGTCAGAAAATTCCCCTTGTCTCTTTTCGCTGCGTTGCTCAATTTTTCCATAAATGCCTTTCAGTTGCTCCTGCTGCTGCTGCCTGACACTGTGATGTAGTGCAGTGAGGTCATAGTCTGTGCAGCAGCAGCAGCAGCAGCAGCGATGCTGTGCCACTGCCCTGTCCACTGTCCATCGTGTCTTTGTCTAAAAATCCTCATTTCCTGGAAGCCTGGACTCATTCACCTCCTCTATTTTCTCCTTCCGTCAGATTGATGTATTGATCAGAAGTGCTGCCGATGCCAACTCCTCTCCCTTCCAGCTCTTCCTATGACCCAAATCCCCCCGTGTGATCATTAATTAGCTGATGCAATTGCGCCGTCCCCAGGGAAGACAGGAGATTAAAAACCTCATTATGGTCCACATCAATAAAGTGGGATTAATCAGACACGGCCAATTCAGATCTGTTGCTTTGTTTGGTTTTTTAACTGTGTGCTATTAAAGCCACAGGTGTCAGGTCTCCTCATTCATATTAATGTTTTGGTTGTTTGGTTGTTTTTTTCCCTGAACCTATTTGTCTGCAAATTCATCATTGTGTCTAAAACCTAATCAGACTCTTCGCACACAAAGTAACAGATGACAACATTTTCAACATCCATCAGATCAGTTCACAAAATGCTTCGCTGTCTTGGATTTTCTTTAAAAAAAAAAAAAAAAAAGGAAGGATCGGACAAACAGGAAACTGAGGTTTGTCAAAGCTGTACGAGATGCAGGTGACCCCTGACCTCCACCACTCTAACGGCACCAGCTGCGCAAGTGTTAGCATCCCTTTAGCAGATGCAGTCATGGGACAGAAGGCTGATGGTTGTGGGCAGACACTGACCGACTAGTAGACTGGTCAACTCAATGACAAAGCCTGTCATTGGTTCCATAGTGTAGCAGTTAGCATGGCTGCCTTAAAAGCAGAGAGCAGAGAGTCCTGGGTTCAATTCCCAGAGGAACCACATGTTTGCAGCTACCAGGGGCAGCCTGTTAACAGCAAATCTTCATTACAAAGATGTAATCAGACCAGACCTGTCCTTCGACAACACCTGCGGTAACTGCAGCCCTGCATTTAGCTTTCCTGGCTAATATCTGTTTGTTTCATCATTAGCAACTTTTGGTCTAACTTTAAGCTATTTTTAGGCTACATATTTTTTTGTATCTATTTTTGTAGTTTTCTTTGGGTCAATCTTTGTTGGCTACAAACTTTACAGGCTAATGCATGTTTAACTTTTTAGCCAACTTTTAGCCAACTTCAGCTTCCCTAACAATTTCCGCTCTTTCTCTTGAAGCACTGTTGTTAGCAGCGTCTTGTCAGTAGTAACTAATCAACAATTCTTTGACATCTTTAACTGTCTGGTATTTGTCTAAGGATATCTCAAAACACACTCGCTGGACATTATTCATTTCAGGATACGCAAAAGCTGCCGATATCATTATCTTCAGAACCGGGGGGGGGTGGGGTGGGGGGTTTCTCAAGGGTAACTAGAGATACTTCAAGGGCATTTGGCCAACAAAACATCAAAGTGATTTCCCTCCTTCTAAACACTAACATTTAAGTCCTGCAGTTGATGAGGCTGTAAATCAAAACCCAAACAAGTAAATAACAAATAGAGGTTTATTAGTAACAATTTGTCATTAATAAGAATCTTTATCAAATAATATAAATACAGCCAAGTGTAGAATATCATACAGAAAAGGCTCCTTAGTAGAAATGTATATAAACATATATATTTTTGTTTTTGATAAACAAGGGCAGGAGTGCTTGTCTCTCCATGTGGGTCATTTAAGGCTGTGTAACATTAACTCATGGCCCGGTTCCAGCCATTACATAAGCACTTGATCCATCACTGTGTCCCATTTAGCAAAGTAGAGAAACTTAATTCTGCCAGAACATAAATTCATTGTAGTTACTCTCTGGAAAGAGTCCAGGTCAAAAAAAAAGGAAAGACATGAAAAAAGCGGAAAGAAAAAGGCATCATGTCATTGGTCGACAGCTTCCTAAATACGCAATTTAAACCAAAATAGTTAGGAAAACTTTTTTACTGATGGTGATGTCATTAGAATAAATAAGTGAACCTGTTTGTTGTGTGTTTTATTAAGTACAAATGTTAAACAGAAAAAAATTAAAAACTCTGCAGCACTTTTTGTTGTTAGGAGTTTTGACTTGTCAGTCTGCCAACGATGACAGAGTAACAAGATTATTTCTAAAATATCAAATGTCTCAGTCTTATGTAATAAATAAAAATCTGCCAAATATATTGTTCCTTTTTTTCATATTTTGACTTTCACATAACATCCCTGGCGGTCATCCAGGGCTCTAGAACCTGACTCACGTTTGTAACTTTTGATTTATGTTTTTCTTTTTAGCGCTCCATCTGTTCAAGGTGGCACGGACGTAGCGTCTTTTTGTGCCAGCTTTATAATTATATGAGTGTTATTTAAATTTTTATCCAGTTTTATTGAATTTATTGAATTCATCCCTTTAATTCTTTTTTCATATTTGAGAATCCATTGGATTCATCCATTTAATTTAATTCTTTTTTCATATTTGAGAATCTTTGGAACTGTAAAAATATAAATTTAAGAAACAATTTTTTATGCATTAAATGCCATGAAAAATAAATCATAAACTTTATGGTTAGTTTTAACAGTAATCAGTGCTCAGTTGTGGCTATAACAGAGAGGCTGGAGTGGATATTCTTAACAATACAGTGCAAAAGTCTATGGATGTAATTAGATTTGGAGCGCCACATAGTGGTGACAGTAACTACACAGTTGCTCCTTTTGACATTGATTAGCCAAAGTATCAAATTGTCATTGTCCTCATCATTGGTCAGGGAAGTCAGGATCATGTGATTTATCCCTGAACTCTACAATTTTCAGAGCTGAATTTCAGATAGATGAAAAGGCATATATCTTATAGCTAAAAGTCAAGAAGAAAAACAACTTGGGGGCTCAACTTATTTTCAACAATTAAGGTAAAGTGTCACACCAAAGAAAAAAAGAAAAAAAAAACTGTCCCTGCAGGCAAACGTATCCTAACACTGGGAGAAAGATTATTGCAAAAATCCATCAATTTCTTATTGAAAAAAATCACTACCTGATTGCCACGTACTATCTCAGGTTATATCTATTATGATTTATGTCACCAAGACACAACAAGAAAACCATTAGGAGAGAAGCTGTAATTAGCCTGACTGTATCCACATCTATGAAACTCAACAACACCACAGCGTTGCCAGTGGAAACCTAACCAGCAATCTCCCAATCACAAGCCTCAACCTGTAACGACTAGGCTATGGCACTGCCAAAAGGTGAGTATTAAAAGGTTTACTGTCACAGAGCCACACTGTGGTGACAGCAAATGCTGCATACATACATTTTCACATTGTCTTAAGAGAACAAAAAACCTACAGAATTTCTGAGATGGGAATATTGAGAATATTGTAAAAAAAAAATAGACATGTTGCCATATTACTACACTAGTTAATTTGCACTGCTTTGCATTTGTGACAGGGTAATTTATTTCACAATAAAAAAAGCTCTGGTTTGCATTCTGATTTTAAAAATTTGTAGGTATAAAAACATATTTTTTAATCTAATTTAATCCTAATTTTCAATCTCTCTGCTCTCTGCTTTCCAGTTAAATTGATGTCTGTACACAGTACTGTATACACATACATATAGTATATACATATAAATATATATGTATACATGTATGCACATACACACATATACATACATATTCATATACATATACATCAATATATATACATATATATATATTGTGTGACTAAACAGGTATTCACAACTTATTATGGCCGCAGCTTAATTTCTATGGAATATTGTATGCAGGTCAAAGATTGTATAATTTTTTTTTATTATACAACTATAAATGGGTTCACTTTTAGTTTGGAGTTTCAACTGAATTGAAGTCACCACAGCGTTAAGACAATGATCAAAATGTTCCAGCACATTCCTGGCTGCTGCTCACGGTCCATAAACTGAGCTCAGAGCAGTTTGTTCCCACTGCTGCCTGAGGCTTCGACAGATATGACCCAGGGAAACAGACTGGTTTGTGCTGTGGATGAATTTAGTGGCTATTCTTATAAAACAAGAGATTTCTACAGCTATTTAGTGATTGTTTTTTTCTGCAGAAAAATAAAGACCAATGACCAATGTTTGTTTGAGAAGACTGGAAACTTTTGTTTATTACCTGGTTTCATTGTTTCAGATCCATAATGGTTGGGTTTGTTTTTTTTTTTTTGTTTTTTTTTAAATAATATTTTTTCTTTAAATACTAGAAACACAATGAAATTGCTTTGAGTCACTATAAAATTCCAAGTACAACTTACTTACAAATACATTTTAATCATCTTTGGATTTTGTTTCCTATATGGCATAATATTGAAATATTACAAAATATCTTAAAATGAGACCAAAGAAGCGGCGTCCTAATGTATTGATTGTTAAGTTGTCCAGTATGTTATCCGTCAAAAACAATTACTGACACATGCATACTCACTTAATTAATTAATATTTTTTTACTAAAAACTAGTTTTGTGTTTTTAGTCAATATGTTGTAAAATTAATAGTTTCTAGGGTGTTTTAATATGATTATGATTAACCGTGTGATTATAACTAATGGCTAATTGTTTGTTTAAAAAAAAACAATCTCATTATGTTAAGAAAAGGATTGTACATTTTATGGTTGAAACAATCTGATGAGTCACTGAATTTTTTTTTTAATCACAAATAATTCTCATTCATATCTCTTTCTGTTGTGCTGCTGTTACTCTGCATGGATTAGAAAATGAACTCTGAACAGGATACAGATCAGATAATCTTTCAGATTTGATTCATTTTTAAGATCTATAACAAAAGGGTATCATAATTATTTTTTTCAAATATTTTTAAGCTGTTTATAATACATTAAAGTCACCTCAGGGACCTCAGAATGCTCTAAACCAAAGCCGGGATTCATCAACCAGTCAAAACCAACAAACAATATACGTTTCTCCAACGAATTGGACCAAAACGTCCTGAAGTCTGTCTCTTACATTTGATAAAGAAAGATTCACAGTTGTGTAGCCATAAATACTTTTCACGTCTCAGTTTCTCTCCGTTGAAGTTGTGTGTAAAGCTCTGGTAAGCAAAGACCTGTTGACAATCTCAATATGAGAC
Source organism: Cynoglossus semilaevis (assembly GCF_000523025.1). NCBI lineage: Eukaryota > Metazoa > Chordata > Actinopteri > Pleuronectiformes > Cynoglossidae > Cynoglossus > Cynoglossus semilaevis. The sequence goes on from NC_024320.1 coordinate 3,967,819, forward strand.
AAACGTGCTGCTGCTGCTGCATAGGCACAGTATACGTACGCAGCAGCAGCAGAGTAAACTGTGGGTGTTGGTAGATTCTATGAGATTTTTTTCAGGGTTCTTTAGCCGTACATTTCTTGTGTCAGTCTCATGACTAACGAGGCCAGGTTAGAAAGAGCAGAGAGGTAATCAGTTGTTACTCACGGGAAGGAGAAACAGGTTCAGTCTCGCGGGGGAATCTCAAGGCTAATGTGTGGCAGAGAGGCAGGTGACCTCGTCCAGCAGATGTCATTGGACTTGTCTCCACTTAACGGACTGTTTTGGAAAGGACGTCTAGGTTTAACGGCACGTCCATTAATGTGTCATGGAGGCTTACTTGGATGGAGTGACAGAGGGTCTGAGTGGGCGGTGTTGGTGCCTCGCGTCCAGCTCTTCGTCCTGGGTGTGGAAAGCACACACAGAGACATCAGTATCTATCTGATACTCCCATTTTATGATGTATTATTGTAATCGAGAAATACTCATAGTCTTCAACAATCTCAGCAGTTTGTAGGTAACCTAACACTGAGGACAAAGACAGAAGCAGGACATACTGTAGGATTTGTTCTTATATAAAACATCTTTATACGATTACATTATTGTCTCCTCTCAGTTTCTCTTCAATGTAGACAGAAAAGGTACTTGCATCTCAACAAGTCACATTATTGTCCAAACGTATTTCACCACCACAGTGTGTACATTTTGAAATGTTCTATTGGTGTAAAAACTCTGCTTAATTTCTGTTTAGCTGACTGCTTTGAAGTTTTTTCTTTCATTTTAATATTTTTGATTTATTTATTTATTTAGTCTTAGATATACATTTTCTAGTTTTAGGTGTTTTTTTTTTTAAAGAATGATTTGTTTCCTTCAAATACAACTTTACATTCACATTAGAACAACGCCTTTTAGTTCAATGTAAAAAAAAATGAAAAAATGAAAATACATCGGTTTGTAAAAAGAAAAATGATTCTGACAAAACTATTTTTAGGAATAATTTTAGTTTTACACTAGAAAAAAGTAGATAAGACCAACAGTGAGGGCAGAATTTGTATTACTATTATTTTTATTTATAGTGGATTCGTGGATCACATCGATCGTTTGCAAATGCCCTTACCTCAGTTTCAAGATGAGAATCCAAATTTTTAAAGCCAAAACCTTTGTATATATGTAATAATATTATGTCTTGATTCTTTTTTAATTTTTTGCTATATTTTACTGTTTTACAGATTTACTTTGTCAAGAGCACTGCAAAGGATGAATGTAGTAAGTTTAGGTGATTTTGTTCATACTGCCTTTCTGGTGTTTAATTTTATGAACCTAAATTTCTGCCTGTAGGAACAATAACAAAAGAAGAACAGAACCAAGGGAGCACACATCCCATTAGAAAAAAGATAATAAAAAGAAAAGGGTTCACTCAAATACAAGTCAGCTCTGGTTGGCTTTACGTACTCAGTCCATTTAGTCCAGGTCTTTCGACCTTGAGGAAGAAGGAAAATTTTCTTACCATTAAACATTGCAATATATCAAAAATTTCACAAGATCAGATTAAAAAAAACATTGCAATGTTCCGAGGGAACGAAAGGAGAACTGCGATGTAGAGGGGGAACACTGTACTTAAATTTTATAAAGTGCTTCCAGTATTTGTTTTAGTAAAAATCGGAATCCCTTCAGAACATATGCAGTGTCATACATTCATTGATCCCATAGTTCCTTATATAGAGAGAGATATATATTAGTGCTGGGTTTTTATTATGATGATTTTAGTCTATTAAATACAGACAAAATTATGCCATAAAAAATAATATGCTCAATAAACACTTTCTCACTTCCTGGCACATCAGGAAGTCTGATGCACAAACTCCAGCCAAGTAGGTGGCAGTAAAGCACCTAAGTTCAACTGCAAGCCATTAAGATGCACAGGATGCATTGAGGGACATCAGTCACAAGAAATTTTGGTCAAAATTGATGTTGGACACCTCAACACCTGCCTCATTGGGTAAAACCTTTTTTTTTTCAAAAACTTGGATTAGACCATAATTGTGAAAACGGGGTTTTCACACTTCGAGTTTAAAGTATCCCTTCAATGCAAAATGTGTTGCTATAAGCACAAAGCTACAACAGTCCAAGTACAGACAAATGATGTAGCCAGTTCACAAAAGAACAGATCACTGGGTTCAAAAATGTCTTCAAATGTCCGACAAAAGAGCTATAACTGTACTGTGGGTTTGTAATAATCTATAAATGTAGTCAACAGATTCACACCGTGTCGGCGGTCTCCTCTCCTTCCGTGTGTTCTCCTGATCGACTGTACATTTCCATGTCAGACAAGGCACTCTCTACTGCCTCCTCGTCATAGTCGGTTTGGTAGTCAGATTCATCTGGTAAAAGAAAACAGTGAAGAGTTAGTAAACAGATGCAATGAGTCGATTGTAAAGTAAGACTCTAAAACATTTTTTACTTTTCTTTCAGAACCTCCTCTTACACACAAAAACAACACCAACGTGTGTGGAAGGCAACTCTTTGGGATCAATAACTTATAACTTAGAAAGCATGGCAGCAGTGATTAATCCAACAAATATGCAAGACAGTGAAGGCATCATCACCGTTCCTCTGCCTTAAACGTAAGGTCTATTTTTACGGGAGGTTTCAACCACTATTTGCTCTTGTGACTGTTTGTCACAAGAGCAGGTTTACAAAGAGCAGTGGAGAGTTTGATGGAGCCTCAATTCTTTAGACATAAAACATAAGATCTCCTTCAGTTGTTTGTAATAATGGTGATAATGATGCTTTACATCAAACTAAAAGACTATTGACATTAATCAAACTATATATTGTAGGTAAACAAATTAAAGAAATACATTTAAGGAAATAAACTCACTAGAATGTCCTCTAGGATTGGCTCCAGCCCCCCCCCTGCAACCTTTAACAGACTAAATCAGTAGAAAATAAACAGGTGACTGTTTCCTTTGATTGCAAATGATTAATCTAAATTGCTAAATCTACACAGGTTCCACTTTCCATCAGCTCATTATTACAACCTGTCTATGTTCACCGTGTGCACCTGATCAACAGTGTGACAGCTCTGCATCGACTGCTACGTGAAAGACATTAATGTCCTTAATAGAGTGTGACGGGAAAACACAAAAGCAAATGGAAGGAAGGCACAAAGACATGAAGACAAACAGGAACGGTGTACGTCCCTCAGATGGTTTGTTTGTGTTTGTGTGTGTGAATATTTCAGAGATATTCACACTCAGTGTCATGACGGTATGGGGGTAGGTCTAGGTGAGGATGTTGGAGTGTGTGTGTGTGTGTGTTGGTAGTTTTACCGTCCACCACTGCAGATTTAACAGGCTCAATGCGGGACACGATTTCTGCCAGGTCAGTGAAGGAGGCGTTGGGACAGGTCACCACCTATATATAAATATATATATAAATAGATTTTTTTACACACACAAATATATAAATACATATATACCCATGGTAAACCACAAACAGACTCTGATTAGTTTCAGCTAATTAATCTGTGGCATCGCAGCCAAAATAAGGCAGCTGCCTGCTGTCACCACCTCATTTGTTAGTAACGGCAAGTGGCGCAGAGAGCACAGACTGGCAGCTTTAACAGCAGTCTCAAGGAGGACAGAGAGCTGATTAGATTTTTTTTTTTTTGGTTTTTGCTGCATTATTGAAACTGCACTGAATTTTAAAAACCCAAAAGAATCTATGCACAAATCTCCACTGTGCTCCGTCTCCACACAATGTAAAACATGATCCTCCATATTGCAGACGGAGAGGAAGCTTTGTCCCATGACATCTGATTTGGATTGTTTTTGTTTTGATTTTTATAACAGTGCAAGCTAAAGCAGCTACTCATTAGGTTTTTGATCAGTATCTGTGACTATTTATTACATTTTATTTAAAGCTACTGAAGTCTTCATCCTCCCAAAACAAAACATAGGCAGTATATGAATATATTAAAGATAAAATAAAATAACTGTGCCACAATATTTGTTTTTTTTTCACTCTCCATTTTGTGCAACATTATTGAATAAAGCTAGTGCTATGAGACATCCATCATGTGAGGTGATGCATTATTTCCCCGGAGAGTTGCACCAAACAGTGGCATCTGAAAATAGACTCATTAACCGCCCATGTGGGATGGCTATTGTCTTAAAGAATGGGAACTTATTTATAAAACAGTCTTGGGCTTTCATTGTTTCAAATGCACCAGCATCACTGTGGATGCATTGTTCTCTTAAGTGCTGTTTAGGTGCATTTATTACTCTGTTACTCTGGGGGTTTTCTTGAGATTTCTTTCCCTGTGAATCCCTCTCTTCTTCCCATCATCCCATTTATATTGTTGCTCAGAATAGAGAAACATTTTTACTTTTTTTTTCTTCATCATTTGTTCTGTCCTCTTGTTCAGTGGGGTCCTTTGTTTTGACATTGCTGTCTGGCAAATGTGGTGTGAAGTGAATCCATTGCCTCACACTTTAACAATACTCTGATTCATGGTGACTTATAATGGCCATCGCTGTTGCTATAACAGCAGCTTAAGCCGAAATGTATATATAAAAAATAATAGAAATACGTAGTAGAAGCATATGGTTGATGACACATGGGAAGAATGTAAAAAGATGTAGAAATCATGAAATAAGAAAAAATAAATAAATAAAATTTTAAAAATAACATAAAAGCAGGTGTTTATTACTTTTGCACATTAACAAATTAGTATTAGGTTAGAATTTTTTTTTATTACGGAAATTATGAAATCATGGAAATTTAAAAATTCCTATACCACAACAAAGACAGAATTAGATTTCCAAACCCAAATCTCATTTACCCGTACGTACATGTTTTGGGTTTTTTTGCATTACCCTGTATGTATGTGATGCAAAATGTTTTTCCATTTATTTATTTACTGTTTTACTTTTTTTCCCCCTAATTTTGTGACGTCGGATAAAAAAAATTGTGATGCACAGAGGGAGCGAAAGGAGAACTGCGATGTGGAGAGGGAACACTATATGAACATACGTTAAGGCTTCAACAGTGTTAAAAAGCACTTCTTATTATTTCTTTCTTTAACTACTTCAACTTCAATCATTACATACTATACTTACTACTACTATGTACATGCATATATATATATATATATACATATATATACACACTCAAGAATACTGTACATTTGATGTTTTAGTTTTGAGTTACTTGAATATATTTGGTACCAACTGAGATAATATCTGGTCAGAAACAATAAAGACAATAAGTGGAGCATTTGTGCTTGTTACATATAGGTGGATGTGTGTCAATTATCAAATTCATAATTTGTTTTAACATATTTCCTGTCTTGTCTTTTTACCTGACAAAGCAACAACATATTTATCAAACCACGAACTCTGACCCTGAGCAAAGTAGGGTTTTTACTGCCAACCCAAAAACCTGAACCGTAACATTTCAGTTATACTGAACTATTTCCAATGAGAATAAAATAAACCAATAAACATTTTTAAACTACATATTATATGTTGCATGCTTTTCTCCCCTTGTCCTTTCATACTCACATTATTCTTGCACTGAGTGTTGTAGAACTCCTCCTGGTGCCTGTCTTTCAACATTTTCTCCACCACCCCACTGCGCCCCCAAACATCAAACACCGTCTTGCCGTGTTGGTAACCCACCTCCTACATCAACAGGAAAAAGACAACACAACAAGTCAGTAGAGACAAGGCCTCCATCCTCTCAAAACCTGACTGCTGCTGTTTTTGATAAATACACTTTGTGGAGTCATAAAGATTACAGGTTTGAGAAAACAGTTAGCTTCATAACATTCCATTTAGACAAATAGAGATTGAATTGAGTCTCTTTAGTTTTAAAAATCTTCATGAATCGAAATTTTTATTTTTACGCCAATAGTGTCTGCAGCCTTGTGCTGAGGTCCGAGTCAAAGAATGGTTTGAGTCAACTCCGTGTAAAGACGCATTCATGTCATCCATTTGAGTCTCCAGAAAGTCCCCATAGTCAGACTCTACTGCAGGACTTGTTACTCAAGTTTCAATATTCTTGCTGAGATCATTCTTTTGACTCTGATTCCAAAGTGACAGTTATATAGTCTTGAAGTAACCAACATGTGCAGAAGAAGACATGATGTCACATACTGTGTTTACAAAAGTAAATATATACGCTACAAATGTTGCAGCGTGTCTATATGTTTCCAAGATATTGTGCCATCAATGTCAGTCAGTTTGATCGCTTCACCATCAATCAGCTCCACTTGCCCTGCATATGCCACGTCTCCTGACATCACCTCACGGCTGCGGAGCAAGTGAAACTTTGATGCTCTTGTTGTTTCTGCTGATTAACTCAGTCAGTGTTGTCTGCTGCTTTTTTTGCTGCTGTGTCAGAGACATCTGTCTCACTACAATACTTAAATGCGACACAACATTCCAAACTGAGGTCACTTTGAAGGCAATGGATAGTGTCTGACTTTGGTTCATATATGAAAGTGATGTAAGTGATGAAGAAACAATTTGAATCAAGACAGGGACGAGTCTCAGAGGTTTCAGGCCAGAATCCAAGTAATTAGAGAAACAATTCCTGGGTGACTTATGAGTGCTTCAGTCCAAGTCTTATATCCTTGATTTCAGTACTACAGGGTGAACAATAGAAATAATGGCAGCAATTTGTATTCTCTTAGATCAATTCTTTATACAGCAATTCAACGGAAACAAAAAGTCTGGGGAAAGACAAAGAAAGAAAATCAGGACAAAACTAATAAAAACATAACGCAAAGCTTACCGCTATCTCGTCAAACTTTCCAAACTCCAAGGTACGGTATCTGTCGATCGGAGGTCTGATGTACTCGCAGTATTCGCTGTTCTTCACAGACTCCAACTGCCTCACACAGCACACATAGGCCAGCCGTGTCTGGATCTCCGCCATGTTCAGCACCTGACACAGCCAGTGAAGTAACATATTTGATACACAGCAGCACCAAAGACAGCACCATTGTCACTGGTTAAAGTCATTTATTTTAAAAAGAAAACACATCCCTGCACAGTCGGCTATGTTTTTATTTTTAATCAATCCATTACCTTAACTTTCTCAGCGAGAGGATTGAGACGTTTCCATAGCAGCCACCAGCCTGAGAGCGAGTCGCCATAATTAGTGAGGTTGGTTTCATCTCGGCTGCCCACGTCAATAGCTATCACCACCTTGGCCCCCATGGAGCGAGCTACATCAGCTGCGAGGAAAGGAGACACAAAGGCAGAGGGGTTGGGATAGAGAGTGGAAAAAAAGTTTTGTTTAAATTACTGAATGAAAAGTACAGACAGAAAGGCACAAGAAGCGTCACAAACCAGGTAAGTTGTTGATGTAACCCCCATCCATCAGTAGGTGTCCGTCTTTGGGGTCACAGAGAGGAGGCAGGTACCCCGAGAGAGACATGCTGGCACGTACGTATCGCCAAAGAGAGCCTTAAAAAATAAAATGGCAACTGGTTTGAATCGGAGCCTTTTCATTTTTACTTGGTGTAAACAGCTAGCCTTAGGCCTTGTTTTATGGAGAGTTTGGGCCGATCCCACTCCAGGTCACAACCTGAACCCCAGGGTTCACCTCCTGGGCAAGTTCAAATCCCGGTTAGTGGGGTTGGTACGGTGCAGTGTGATTTGGGTGGCGGTCATGGAGACTGCTGCCCCCGTGACCCAGTAACAGATAAGCGGATGAAAATGGATGGCTGGTTAAAGAGTCTAAATTATTCCAATTTAAAAATCACAAGTTCTGAAAATACACGTTTTATATATATATATATATTTCCCAAGTCAGTCTAAACTCTTCTTCAGTGGTGTTTCCATCAGAGATTTTCTTTTTTGCAGAATTCTGCAGAAGGACTTTGACTCCAGGTCACAACTTGTTTATTTGTCTGGACTTTTTGTCTTGTTTGTTTTGTTTGTGCTTGTTACCCACGCCGAATGCAATGGGTTAACATGTTGGCCCGGGGACCCTCTGGTCCTCGGAGTCTCTGTGTTTTCTCCCCTCCTAGACCCCATGGATGCTGTTCTGGATCCAGGACCCCCTCCGTACTCCTGCCTCATCTGTATTATCTGTACTGAAAACTAGAACTGAAAAAAATGTTGTAGATTGTTTTGTTACTGCACGCCTGCCCGTCCTGGGTGAGGATCCCCTCCTCTGTCTGTCACCCTGAGGTTTCTTCCTTTTTTTTTACCCTATTAAGGGGTTTTTTTTTGTTCCTCGGCCGATGCGAGGCTCCATTAGGGCAGGGGACGATTACCACTGTTACCACTTCTTTCTTTCTTTCTTTCTGTTTCTTGCTCTCTTGATATTTTAATGGTTTATGGTGTATGCAATGTGCTCTATAAATAAAATTGAATTGAATTGAATTCAAGTTTGTTTGCCATAATTTCAAAATTGATTATTTTAAGAGCCTTGAAAAAACAGATCAGGTAAACTGCTTACACAGCTCAACATCTGACATGATGACATGATGATACAATTTGTCAAAAAATGTATGATTTTCCTTTGTCAAATAATTTAAATGTGTTAATCATAAGTCATTTACACGACTTTTAACTTCTTTAAATGTTTCTTCAAACCTGACTATTTTGACCCAATCATTATACACACTGCAGTTAGCAAAACTTACAGAGGAATATTATAAAACAGTAAAAGATTAAACCTACCATCAGTGTGCACTCTCATGGTGGAGGCACTGATGTCAGTCGTGATGTTGAAATATGGGATCCAAAGATCCTGCAAAGATGAGGTGTTAGATTCAAATTAATGATGATAAAAAATATATTATTTGCTTTTTTCTGCACTATAACTTGCATCTTTAATGATCCACTTAATCTGGATGAGTTAAATAACTAAGTTCTGATTGGTTTGTTCTGCACTCACTCACCTCAATCTGTTTACCCTTGAAGACATTGCTGATGCTAGAGTTGAAGGCAGCCCCTGAGAACATGGATGTGACCGGATAGGTCAAATCCAGAACTTTTTTAAACACTGATGTCATTTCCTGAAAAAAAAAAAAAAGTAAAAATCCTCCCTTGAAAACGAGTTGTTTTATGGTCAAATAAGTCTTGAAGTTTCACTTTTGAATTAAATTCCACCTCCTGTATTCTTCCCTATGATATTGCAGCAGTGAAACAACGGCTGTACACTTCATTTGCATTTCAAAGGCATATTTTTTATACGATATGGTTTCCTGGTTACGATCCTGGGTTTATCAATCCTAGTTCTACCACCTGAGCCATATTGAACCAAGCTGCTCTAGACATATTACTTTACTGTTATTTTCAGGGTACAATATCAAAATAGCGACATGTGACTGCATCTTTTTGCAGCACCCAAAGCTCTAGCCTTGTTACACACAGATGGCCAGCTCATATGTTTGACTTTGTGATGTACTGTATATTTCCCTCAGAGATATTATCTTTCAAAACTACCTGTCAGAAATCCACTAGTGTGATGGCACAGCTCGCTGTTTCTCTGTGGTTAAAGAGTCAGCTTTAGATGTAAGCACACACTAAAAGCATTTGAGCTTTTAGCTTCGACAGCCTCTTCAGATCATTTAAATAAAGGGCCTTTATTTTATTGCAACTATAGCCCTTCTGATATGATACGAAAGGAGCAGCCGCTCAGACAGCTCTGTCTACAGGGAGGACTCAGAAGCAAGGACGGAGACAGAGGAGGGGGGCTGAGAACACTGTAGGAGGACAGATTGTTCCACTCGCTCTGCCTGCAGACCTGGAGACGGAGCAGGTGTCTCAGATTAGCCGTCAAACCTTAGTTGTCAAACTCTGGATAAGTCACTGCAAATGTCTTCTATGTGAAAACTATTCATTAGAGTCTCACAAGTGTCCAGAATAAAACACAGTTAAATTTACTAGAAAATAATATAATATTCAATAATATTCATACCTGCATATAAATTATTTTAAAATGTTACTGAACTTTATTAAAAACAAAATAATTCCTAGAAAACTGCAATTCTTATTCGTCAATATGAATAAAATTACTAGAATTATTAAAGTCAGTACAACTTTCCCACTGTGGCACAAATATAAAAAGAAATTCAGAAATTTAAATTTATTGCCCTGCTGTGGACTCCACACAATGGCACAAAAATCAAAACTAGAAAAAAATCTTGTAAATAGTGTGTCTTAGCTCCACTGACAGCTGCATGGTCTTATGCAACATCTGAGGTAAAGGACTCCAAGTACCCATCACCCATTCTTTAACAATTCTGTCAAATACAGTAAAATAGTTCTGACTATAACTCTGACTTAATGGACTGAAACTTAACAAGCCATAATACATGAAAGACATAAGCTGCTCTGCCCTTCTTACCATGGCCCATTCTCTTGCTCTGATCCTCATTCGACTGTGGCTGCGATCTTCGGCATATAGCGCCCCCATCAGTGAACCAATTGAAGTGCCGCCAACAAGATCCACTGGGATGCCAGCCTCGCAGAGAGCTCGCATAATCCCCACCTGGGAACAACCCCTGAGACAAAGACAAGCTGGCTTTAACAGAGATTAACATTCATTTTTATTTAACATGTATTACTTAAGCAGGACAAAGAGTGGGTCACCTGGCCCCTCCTCCTCCCAGAATAATAGCAATGGCATTCCCTGTGAGGACTCGAGCCAGACGTGAGAAATCAGAGTGACGGTCAGCTGGCTTCTCAAACACTCGTTTGTACAACTCCAACTGAAGAAAAAAGAAAATTATTACAACTGCAAACTTAAAAAACACAGAAGTCTGACAACAGTACAACCAAAAAAAGAGCACAAAACTAGAGAATGAAAACAACACTTTGTCCATACCAGTTTGGGCAGGCTCCTCTTGGAGAACACTCTCCGGGGACAGGAGAGATGGAGGTGTCTGGAGATCCAACTTCTCATGTTCAACCAGTCCACCGTTCCTTTAGGTGGAGGGCCATCTTCTTTGTGTAACAACACCAGCTGCTTCTGGGCTCGCACTGCACTGCTTTCCAACATACGCTCCAGCTACGGAAAGTATGCAGAAAATGGATTTTTTTTCTTTAGAATTTAAGCTACTGCTCAGCTTTCTATGTTGTAGATTTTTTTTTCTACTTCTGTTTAAGGCCTTCTCGGTGGACAACGTGTCTAATCTGCTTGCCAGATTGCAGGGTTGCTGGTTTGATCCCCATCCTTCCTGTGTTTGTTTTCTGTTTGTACTCTAATTTCCTCCCACAATTCAAAAACATGCAGGATTAGGTTAAATTGTTATTCTCAACCAAACACAGGTGTGAATTAAAGTGTGAATGGTTGTTTATCTATTTACGTGGCCTGTGATTGCCTGGAAAATTGTACCTTAATTTCATTGTACAATGCTCCCATTTTACAATGTCGAATAATTCTGATTCAAATGATTAATGATTAAATATGAAAGGGGCCTGGCTCTCCACCATAGAGTCATTATATCCCACATTAAACTTTAAATATCATTTTAATGTATTTGTTTTTACTTTTCTATCTGCAAATGTATCATTTTCTCCTAAATGAATAATAACCGTATAAAAATGAGGCTATAGAACCTCAGACATGGTTAGATTTCACCCCAGCTGTAACCCTGAAAGTCAGAAGGTGTGAATATAATAGAAAGAGAATCAAAACAGAACAATGATTCACTCAGTCTGCTCTGATATTGATCCATCTCCCCACCCACTCCGACCCTCCACCCACCATTATACAGAGATAGATTCCTTTCTCTTTTCTAAGCCCATTTTTCCCCATGAGGTCAAATCTCTGTCCCTCATTGTCTCCCTTATAGAGTTTACCCATCTTTTACTCACAACCGGAGGGTTACGGGTTCAATTCAAGACTTGGTGGGTTATACGCCATCCCTGGGTCGATGGCAAAACTTATATGTAAGGCGTGTGTAAGATCACTTACAGCATGGTCATCTGAACAGTTGCTCCAAAGCTAAAAAAGTCTGTACAGTCCTGAATTAAACCAATCAAACCTGGCAATCATGGGTGAAATCTAGATCACAGTCCACCAATATTTAAAGACAATAATTTTTGTGGCTTCACCTCCCCCACAACAGGGTCCTGTTCCCCCAGTCCCACAATGATGATGCAGTCGGCCTGACGTATGCAGCGCTGGGTCCATGGGGTGAGTGTGGAGTCTGTCTGATAAAGGACTATACGATGAATGTCCTCCTGTTGACCCAGCCAGCTGGACAGACGATACTCGTGGACACTAGGGAAAGGATATGTTTATTAGTGGCAGACAATAAACTGATCAGTCAGTACAGTGTGTGTTGACACTGAATGAACAACTAAAAAAAACAGTTCAAAGAGACTAAAGAAACCACACTAGATAGTTAAAACAGACAGGTATAAAATAATAAGCTTGCAATGTTTGTCCACCATTTTTATAAACACACCTGTCTAGAGCTGCAGCTCCAAGTCGTTGTTTGATGATGTCACTGGTCAGCAGCAGAGTTGGGCCTGTGGAATGGCCACAACAGGAAAAAAAGGCAGGTTGAGAGCTTATTTTATTTGGAAAGCAAGAAAATACAAGATCACCAAATAAATTGAATATCTACACTTTTATTGATGCTACCTATGGCGAGAAGAGCATGCTGCAGCTCCAGGGTGAAGGCAGTGAGTGGTACTTCCTCGGATACTGGTAAGACAGTCACAGTTGAAAGGTTTGATGCCTGGTTCCCGGCATCCCATTTACTGCCTGGGGTGTGGAGGGCCAGGCTGCGAGCTGCAGGGTGGTACAAATAAGTACAACTCCTGGTCAAAGTGTGCACATACACAGCCTACGCTAGTCAGATGTTTTCGAAAAACACCACTGATACACCACTGACCGGTACCACTGATGTAGACAGTACTTGGGTTGTTGTGAAAAATTGTTTTTTCCTGTAATGCTAGTCAGATAAGAACATGTTTGTAAAAAAAAAACACAAAATTGTGAAGAATTGTTGCCTTCACAATTACTGCAGCATTTGAAGCCTAATGTATCACCTCAATGCTATGATAAATCACAAATATGTCATTTCAAAGCCCATTCTAACAACCACACTTCTGCTGTTTTTAAATGTATATATACATATATATATTTTTCAAATGTCAAATTACACAAACCTGTCAGGGGACCATTGACCTGTTGAAGGATCTTCTGTCCTAAAAGGTGGATCAACCTGGTTACAACCTGAAATGCATCAGGATTTTAGAGTCATCATTATGCAGTACGCTCATTTGAATGCAATACTGTGTTTAGAATGAAATGTGTGTATATACAAAATATAAAATAAATAAAAATATAAACCTGCCTGTGGAAATTTTCTCTTAATGGAGCTGAGAGCTCCCTCTGGAAGCTTAGCCAACTCGGAGTCTCGTACGGCATGAACTGTAGTGGCCCGATTCTGACGGGTCAGGGCTTCAACCTGCCAAACACAAGGACACACAGCATGTTTACTTCAGGATAATTAAAACAAAGGTCAGACCCTCAGAGCCAAAAGTGTTCTCCGCCATTCTTTCTGCGGCTCGCAACCTACTAAACAACAACAATGATTTCAGATAAAGTTAAAATAGATAATACATAGAATAATGCATTCATTAAGAGATAAAAGTCAGTTCTGAGTTTGTGGCTGGTGAAACAGTTTTTCAGAAAGTTTAAGTGTGACTTCAAGTGGGAAAAAGGGAAGAGAGCGGTTATAAATAAGATCTCTCCATCTCATCATTCACACTTGACGTCAACAAAGAGCTAAATATGTCTCTGCATGTTAACCACCTCCTTTTATATTTATGCCCACCACCAGAGAAGCTGCAGCAGCAAGTTCACTTCCCCAGGTAACAGTAACCATAGCATCCATCAATCGCAGAGTTTTATTAGGAACATCACAGCAGAGACCATGCACGTCAGCCAATGAGAGAATGGAAAAACACAGATTCTAATTGAGTGTCTGTTTTTCATACTTTAACCCATTGATGACTGTACAGCAATCCAGTAGAGTGCTTTCATTTTAGGCTCCTTTGGTTTGAATTAGGAGTGTCAGAGTTTTGAAGCTAATTTAATTTGTTTCTAATTAATTACGATGTAGTTTGTGTCATGACAATTATTCATGATAATTAATCATGATTAATCATAATTTCAGATATTTAAATATGACAACAAAATCTGCATATTGCTGTAACAGTTACAGTAGGTAGATGTTGGCGTTTCACACCTGTATTTATTCAACTGATCCAAATGTTGGAATTATAATGTTTGGAAAGAAAAAAAATGTAAAAGCATCATTCAAAATGGTAGCTTCATAGAGTTGGTGGATTTTAGTCATTACTGTGCAATACTTGAATAACAATAGGTGGAATTATTAGATATGCAGTGTGTGTCATACTGCCCATCGAGTAAAATGCTGTCAAATAGGAGTGTTACATAGACCAGACTGGAAATAACATCTTTAGCCGGGTGACGAATGCAGGGCGGAATTTGACTCACTAATCACTTAATCTAGTTTTTATTGAAAATAACTAAAGTGTTTCAAGGAGGAGTAAAATAGAAAATTAGACCAGACATGAGATCTTTTGGGAGTGACGAGTCTAATGTGGAAACGTCAGTCCTGACGACACCAAGGGAAAAAAAACAAAACAATAGTTACCATTGGAACCTTGAACAGACGCATGACAAACCTGTAATTTGGCCCAGCCCAACACTTCCTACCTCAACAAACTGTAATTATATTAGCAAATATTATTTATATACTGTACATATCATTGTGAACTAACCCGGAAAAATGTCTCCTCCTAAGCACACTTTCAGAAAAGAAAGTTTTGTATATAATTTTATATTACAGAAATATTTAAATGTTTCCAGCTTCAGTGAATCCACAGACAGTTCAATCAAGGCTAAACCAACAGACTTCTGTAGTTACTTAGTTCATGGTGATATGGTTTACAGATATCTTTCACAGTAAACAACCTGGGGTGAGGCTTTTTAGGTAAAAGCACAAGATCTGAATGAACTCTGATCAAAGTCTACATTAATCGGCCTTGATTTCTTGAGTGAGGGTTGGGTAGAGGTTATACCTCCCCTCTTGTCCATTAATATGCACGCAAAGTACATATGGATGACACCGATTAGGAAATTGATTCCCCTCACTCAACTGCAGTAAGATGTGTTTAATTCACTGCCAGTGGTGACAGTCTTAACAGCCAGGCTTTGGAAGAGCAACTTGGCAGCAGCTGCTTTGTCAACAGACAGTGAATGGGTTTTGAATGTAAAGATTAACTACTGTTAATTTAAAACCCTAACATTATGTGCATTCAAATCAAGTCAAACAGACAGATCTCCCATAAAAAGATAAATAAATAAATTTAGAAAAACAGGCCCTGCTTGTGCTGATATACAGTCATTAATATTTATGAAGATACTCAGAGTTAGGACAAAAACACAGCACTATTTCCCCATTTCCCTTTCCCTCGTGGTCGTTTTCCTCACCACACCAATCAGGTCGCCACGTCCATACTCGCCAATCAGCTCCTTTTTGCCGTCTTCTTTCAAGATGACGGAACGAAGTCGACCACTCAGTACGATGAAAGTGCTGTCGGATTTCTCTCCTTGCCTGAAAAATATTGATAAAACAAACTCTTTTTGAATCACATGCACATCACACTTGTGACCCAAAGCCAAGTCGGGGCTTTTTTAAGTTAATTTCACTCTTTGACTCTGATTTGTGATATGAAAACAACTGTGACTGCTCCCAAATGGACACAGTGCTGTTTTGTTTTGAAAGTGGTGGGGGAGGAGGAGGAAGGGGGGGTTGTTCCAAAGCCATCAGCCAAATACCTGTAGACAGCCCTGCCAGCTTCTACAGCCATCCAGTCCAGAGCAAAGTCAATTTGTCTGACAAAAGATGACATTCTCCTCACCACAGTGTGAGCAACATTCAGCACCACTTTTGGTTCCACACGCATGATTCTGTAGATGAGACAGAGGTTAAAGGGACCATCAGGCATTTATCAAATGCATACATCAATTTTGTTTTAGATTAGCATGCACAGAAAAAATGTCCAGGTTACTGACTCATAGAAGTGGGTTTTGGAAATAGAGAGGAAGCTGCAGTCTCTCTGAGCTCTGACGGTGAATATGAGAGGTTCTCCAGTCAGAACAGCCAACTGACCCACCAGTTCTCCAGGGTAAGTCACAAAAAGACGTGTCTCCTCTTCACGGTCAATCATCTTTTGGTACACGTGGAGTAGGCCAGATATTACAAACTGAATGTTCACCTCCTATGATATCGGGAAAATAAGACATTTGAATAAGTTAACCGTTCTTTTTGGCCGTTACCAATTTCCTTTAAGCTACTGTATGTTTGATAAATCCTGGGCTAATCCTTTCTTACTTATGTTTGTTATTTTATTTATCATTTTGGTATTTTTTGTGTTTCTGGGGTTTTCACTTTTGGCAGTGAAATTCCTTTTTGAGCCACAGCTGTTTTTGTTACTTTCTTAACCACACTTTTACCTGTATCCATTATAGCTTTTTCTACCAATGTCTTGTAGATTCCATCATTCAAAAGGTTTTACCTAACTATCATTTATTTTTGAATACTTTGCTTTTTGCATCTAATGCCAAGGTACTGAAATTTGTTTAATTCCACCTTAAAAAATAAGTAAAATAAAAGGAAAACTTTAGGACTGACACTCTGTCCTTCAAGAGAGTAAAGGTATTCAAAGTGGGGTTTTTTTTATTTCATGTTTTTGACCTGGTCTCCCTGTCGGGCCACTACAGAACCAGCTTTGACTTGATGCAGAGTCACTCTGCCCTCCAGGAGAGTGGGATCCTACAAAAGAGATATTGTTGTCAATTTCAAAAAAATACTTTCCTACACAAGTGCAGTAACAAAGAGGATCATTTAAAATATATTTTCCCATAAAACACAAATACAGGCCAAGTTTTCCTGGCAGAGATGTGCAGTCACAATTTCCCATATATATTAGTCACAATGCATAATAATACACAGTAGACATTAATGTGGCTTTTGCTTCAACAATGATGAGACTCTGACATACAGTATTTATAGCAGCTGATGTTCATTTTTGTAAGTGTTCATCCTCCCACCTGAAGCTGAATGATTCCCAGCAGGTCCCTCTTTGCAGCCTGGAGTATTGTGCTGCTTTTACTGAGGTGAACAGCATCAGAGTGCCCCCCGCTGTCCGTGTAGTGAAACACCTCTGAGGGGGTGTGCTGCATGGTCACAGTCTTTTTCAAATTAGACTACAGATGCAGACACAGAAGTAATGGTGGGTTATGGAAACATGAGATTCCTGCAGAAGGAAACATTGCAGAGACTGACCCTCATGTCTGACCTTCTGCGTGACAGGGCTGGGCGGCATGTCGTCTATGGCGACTCGAGCCCGTTCGCAGGCCATGTTCAGGTCATTACCTGTAAGACAGAGGATCATAAATCAACGTGTCTGAGTAAGACAGTCAGTCTCTGTCCTTGTTTTAACATCAGTGACTGTGATAAATCACTGCGGAAAATTAATAAAGTTCTAGAGATTTTTACTGATCGAATCTGTCCCAAAAGAATGACCTACCTGTGCTTTCTGTAGGCATGGAGATGGAGCGCATCTTCCTGTAGCTGCTTGAAGGGCTGTCTTTGGCAGGGTCTGTTTAATTTAAAGTCAAGTTCCATAAATTAATCATTTTTTTCCCAGCAGATGAGACGGCAGTTTTAAATTAAACTATGATTGTACTTGACTGTGTGACCTGTCTCTGCAGAGCTCTCAGCTGTCCCGGCTGGTAATTCGTCCTGAAAGTGAAGACGGCGAGTTGTCTTCACTGAATTTGCCTCTCCCAAAACATTGCTTATATTAGTTAAGGGCACTGCCTGGCTGTCCTGTCAAATATATTTAAAGGAGGCTCAATCATTGTTCATCATTAGTTCATTGTCAAGTGTTACAACTGAATCTTAAGTCTCTGCAAAACTACAGATCACGTCACAAACCGTAGAATCATTACAAAGGGCAATTTTTTAGTTGAACCAGTCCAGTTAAAACAGTTAGAGCAGTGACTCTATTTTGACATCACAAATTCAACCCCAGAGACATTTTCTCACACAGTCACATGATCACAGCTGATATTTTTATGCTGCATTTTATTTGAAATTGATTTATTTAGATATATTTATTCATGAAAGTGGAGAATATAAATTTTGTGTATGATGTTTTTAATTTAAAAGTTTTAAAAAGAAGTTATTTTTGACGACTCCATTTGAATTCCAGGTGAACCCAATTGGGGTTCATGGAAGCATGAAATTAATGATAAATATGAGCGTGGTGCCCGCTAAAGAAAGAATACAAATCGAAAAAGGAGGAGACCCAGAGGAAGACCCAGGACACGTAGTCGCTCCAGTGTGTCATGGGTCTTCCTCTGGGTCTCCTCCTTTTTCACCCCGGGATCCCCCCAGAAGAGCTAGAGGAAGTGTCTAGGGAGAGGGAAGTCTGCGCGTCCCTGCTCCGACTGTTACCCCTGCTACCCGGCTCCGGATAAGCGAAGGATGATGGATGGACAAATCAAAAAAAGCCAAAAAATAAAGAATAGAAAAGTTAAAAGAAAAAATACGTAAGTTAATTCTACGTATAAAGTACATAGAGACCGTGTAAGGTACGCTATGGAATCAAGTGTCTACGTGCAGGCCAACTCTCTTCCCTCCCTTCATCCCTCCTTCTCCCTCCTCCGCGCATTCTGCTGTTAGCCGCTACTGTATCGTCTGTCTCGAAGGTAAGAACTCATAATTAAAACCACATTTTATTTTATATCACAGGAATCCTTATATACTATAACTTTTTGTGTATGTCTCTATAGCAATTAAAAATATTTCCCCATTTTTTCTGTTATTTCTTATGGGAAAACATTCAAGATATGAGCACCTCAAGTTACGAGCTCGATCCTGGAATGGATTATGCTCCTATCCCAAGGTGTTCCACTGTATTATGCTCTTGTGCACTGAAGCAATTCTAACAGCAACTAATTTAATGATATTTAATATCATTAAATATTAAATATAATTATTTAATAATGCTATTATTTAATATCATTAAATAATATCATTATTTTTCAGTAATGATATTATTTAATGATAATCCGTTGCATCAGTAGCATATATAAATTGCTACGGAGTATAAATTGCACCGGCCAGCCACAGTGCCCTCTAGTGGCTGTCAATGGAACATAAATAGCAGATATTTATACACAAGCTTAGAGTGCCCTCTAGCAGCTGTCAGTTTGAAAATAACACCCGTAAATTTTTAACTGCAAGAAAATTGCAGTTCATTCATTCTTTCCAAGGGGAAAGAATGGAGGAGGGATAGGAAAGACTGGAACCACTGTACTCTTTACATGAACAGTTAATTATAATAATAATACACAGTATTTGAGAAAACTACTTATTTAGATCACAGTGCAGATAATTACATGAATACCAAAAAAAGGAAACAATATTTTACTAAGCACTTGATATAACAGACAAGAGTGAGGACATTTTTTTTGTGAATTATAGGGTGAGAAATGAGGCTTCTGGTCCTCTGTTTCCCATGGAGAAACTATAATCATTTTTATTAATTTTCACAGAGAGTAATGATGGCCTGAGTTATGATGCTGTGCTTAATGTTGTGTGAAATTAGCTTGCAAGAGTGTGGCCCAGTGTGTATGTGTACGTGTTGAGTCTGTCTGTGTGCATTTGCGTGCAGATTCATAACCAACACTGTTTAAATATTCAATACCAAAGTCAGTGTGGTACAACCCATGTGACTGTGTGTGTGTTTGTATTTATAAATGTATATCTGTACACAAATGACAGTGCACACTCATATGTATTCCTCCTACCGGATTAAAGAGCTCTGTGGTGAGGCCCAGATAGTTATGCAATGCCAAGAAGGTGACTCTTTGCAGACGCACCATGATGATCTGAAACACACAGGTCAACAGAGCAGAAAAAGACAAATCAAACACACACACACTTCCTACATCCACACAGGGAATGATGCTGTTTTAGTAAATGATGTGTGTCAGCAAAATAAACATTTCTCTCAATCACTTGTAGAGCACATATTGTGAAAAATTGATTTTTTTTCAGGATTTTGTTCACATATTTATGACTATTGAACAGGGATGTCAAACTCAAGAGGCCAAAAATGTCAGAAAGTCTATGCTGGGGGCCAAACAGGATTAAAAATTATTCAAGTCTAGTGCTGATATTGCTCTCACCAGAAAATTTTAATTTGAACAGACGGCAAAAACTTCCTAAATAAAAGATAAATTCCAAAATTGCCACGGATATATTATGCATATATATATATATATATATATTATGCATATATATTATGCATATATATATATATATATATATATATATGCATAATATATATGCATAATATATATATATATATATATATGCATAATATATATGCATAATATATATATATATATATATATATATATGCATAATATATATGCATAATATATATATATATATATATATGCATAATATATATGCATAATATATATATATATATATATATGCATAATATATATGCATAATATATATATATATATATATATGCATAATATATATGCATAATATATATATATATATATATATGCATAATATATATGCATAATATATATATATATATATATATATATATGCATAATATATATGCATAATATATATATATATATATATATGCATAATATATATGCATAATATATATATATATATATATATGCATAATATATATGCATAATATATATATATATATATATATGCATAATATATATGCATAATATATATATATATATATATATATATATTATGCATATATATTATGCATATATATATATATATATATATATATATACTGTATATATATGCGAATTTGACAATTGCATTTAACCAATTCAGTAAACATTAGTATGTGCTTTCATAAAATAGAAGTTTATATAAATCAACCAAATGCAAGTTAAGCTTTGCTGGGCCATATTTTAAACGATGGAACGGACCAAATACATCCCACGGGCCTTGAGTTTGACCTAAGTTCTTTCTAGATAGTTTTTCTCCACCCTTAAGTTCCTATTGAACAACTAGGTAGATGTTTTATGATCTGAAAAAATCTGGAAAAATCTCGCAGAACTACTGTTCTAAATTCACCTGCTTTATCACACCATAAAGCTAGCAGTTATAAAAATAAATCATACCGTACCTAAATGTGAAAGGATATGCTGTTGTGCTATCATTTAAAACCCGAAAGCATAGCTGCTCGTTTATCACAGCACAAAATGAACACCAGCTATACACACGTATAGCTGGTGTAAAAACTCATTACCACTTTGGTTAGTCTACGAATTAATATCAAGGTAATGTTGACATAACAACCTTAACTAATCATCAGAAACATCCAGGTTCGTTTTTGACTCTCCGCCTTCTCCTGAAGATATTTCTTGTTCTGGCGCTGACTCTTGTCAAACATACCACATAGACCACAGTCTGTTGTCTAGTGACCTGCCTGTTTACTATACCTACCAGGATGGCATACACTATCTCACTTAGCTCCAGAGAAAGAACACTCAATTGCCCAAGAGCCTGTCAGAATCTGCCCATTCACCAGCAGCCATAATTTGCTCACTGCTTAACCATTGCCATAGTTACAGTAAACGTTCCTCAGGACTTCCCCTCACTGAGTAGGTGGGCCAAACATGCAGTGCCTCATTACAAGTTAAAGGTAAGTGTGTGTGTCCAACTGTGAACAATCCTTCTGTTTTTGGTTGATCAAAACAAAATTGCAAAAATTTTGACTTTTTTTTAAAGTAACATAATACTGTATACTGTATGTCTCCTTTAATGGTAACTGTTTGTAAGGAAATCATAGTCCTACCTGAATAACCCTCACAAGTGTCTCTGGGTATTTTTTAAACACAGACTCAAACGCAGATGCAGGCAACCGTAATATGGTGGAGCGGGTTGCAGCCCGTGCAGAAACGGTCTTATATGGAGCTGGATAACCCTGGAAGAGACAAAACAAATAATTTAATTAAAAGAAATACAAAAGCGAGAGCACTCATTTATCTTCATCAATAATCTAAGGACAAAAGCAGTATTATGGCATTGATTTCCCCCTGTATGTGACACCACTTTGAGTACCTGAAGCATTTCAAACAAGTGGCAGGAGTCATTTTATACCCATAAGTATTCCACAATCGAGTAAAGTACCCAAAATAGTTTCGAATCACGTTGTAAATGCTTATCGATACTTTTTGTCCCAGCAGGTCTCTCGTTGCTGTGGTTTTTAGGATGAAGTAAAAATATCTTATTTGGGTTTTCTGAAAAGGTGAAATATGTGCAGGTGACCATCAGAAATAATAATAATAATAATAATGGAAATAAAGTGGATGCTGCATTAAGGAAAAATATGGGCATATGATTAAAAAAGAGGTGATTAATTGGAAATAGGACTAAGAGTGAGAAAGAACAGAAGCTGCAGTTAGTATAATACGATGAGAAGAAGAAAAAAAAAGAAAACAAGACTCACAGTAATGATGTCCAAGATACTAAGCAGACTGTGGACACTGTCTCCAGGAAGAACATCCTTTACAACTGGTTCTGTACCATCCTGGAAAAACAAAATCAATTGACAAAATACATAATACCTTGCAAAAATGTAAAAACCATAACACAGTGATTTCCAACTGCTGTACCATAGCACACTAGTGTGCTGTAAGAGGTCGTCAGATGTATTGTGACATTTTACTTAATTAGACTAAAAACAAAATTGATTTACGGCAAATCATTTGTCCTCGTTTATGCAACAGTGACAGGCAGAACAATTCTATACTATAGACTACCTAAACTATGTGAAAGCAGACAGCTATAAAAATCTTTTTTCAATTCCTGTGAGTATATCAATGTTGTGTTCAACTAAACATGCATAGGTTTAACAATAAGTACGGTAAGTAAATAATTAGGATTACCACTC
>NC_024320.1:3990915-4040602 GCF_000523025.1 Cynoglossus semilaevis
TAACACAAATTTGATTGGCTGGTCATGTCACATGAGACACTGCACCAGTTGGAAGCAGAGAAGTGATGTGTACTGGACTGGCCATTGCCTTTACTAACAATACTGGGGAAACAGGGAGGAGAAATTATATATTATATAAATATATATAATACTATTAATAGTCTGATCTCAGAAGCTAAGTAGGGTCGGGCCTGGTTAGTACTGGGAATGCCAGGTGCTGTGACCTTTTTTATGTTTTTTTTTTTGGCTTTTTTTTGGTGGTCGGTTCCATAGTGCAGCAGTTAGCATGCCTGACTTGGAAGCAGAGAGCCCTGGGTTTGATTCCCAAAGGAACCACATGCTTGGTGCCTGTTAACAGCTGCTGTTAACACAAGAATGTCCCAAATGGGTATCAATAAAGTTCATGTTTTAATACATGATGTAATAGACAAGAACCTGAAACTTATCTACATCAACATACATTTTCTTGGATAGAGAGTTCAACTCGTCCGTCCTGGACCACGTAGATGCTGTCATCATCATCTCCAGGCCTGAAAAGACATTCACCTTCTTGTAGCTCAATAGATACCATGTGGCGACACAGCTCCAGAAACAGAGGTTTGTCAAAATGGCCCAGGACCCTGAAAATTATACCATACCAAATGTAATTTAGTCAAATGTCATAAAAGATGCATTCAAGGACGAGATTACATTTTAGAATGCGCATGTGTATATGTAATGCCTGAGTTCAACCTGCACATGCTGTCACGCTATATTTAAGTTCATAAAATGTACTGCAATTGAAAAATATAAATAAATGATAATAATATTAACAGGTAATACAGATGTCAATTATTTATAATAATCAGTAGTAGTAATAATAAATAATGGCTTTTAATTGGCTATTCACCTCTGGTCTTAATCTTTTGAATAAATTGGTCTTGGTCCAAATTTAGTAACTACAACATACATCACATAATATTTTCATGATCCTAAAATGTACTAAACTCTAAACTGTTTATTAAGACTTTGTGTAACTGTGTTATTAAGATAAACTTTGTGTTATTTAATTGTCATTATTATTATTATATATTATATTATATATACAGTATATATATTTATTTATTATTTAACATGGTTTTATTATATCGATTATTAAATCATCTTACAGTATTGCAATTTTCATTCATGTACACAGAGACATATATTGTAGCATTAAAACAAAGAGGATATTTCATCATTAAAAAAAAAAGCCTAAAAGTAAAGCCTTTACTCACATTCTATTTAGTTTTTACGTCTCTTTAGAAAACATTGGTCATTGACTGGGTCTTTGATAAAACTGATAAGTTAAGAAGACAAACACCGAAGGAAAGCTGGGTGAATATTGTTTACCTAACATTTTTCAGCATGTAAAGGACTTCCGACGGCAGGTTTGAGCTCTGCACATCAAACTCTGTTAAGTCAGCCTCCAGCAGTGAGGGAGGGGGCTCCTTGGGCTGTAGGGTGGGGGGGTCTTTACGGATCCTTAGGATTCTGTGGAAATGAACACAAAATATTTAATTACAAGGCTCAACATCAATGCACATCTTACGTAATGGGTGTTGCAGAATTAAAATGGGGAAATCAACATGTACTTGCGAGCTATGCTCAAAACTTTGGTTCTTTTGCGAACGCGCTGTGTTGGCTTGGATACCGAGGCAGAGTTTTGGGGAGGCATTAAGGACAGAGTTTTGACCTGAAGAAGAAAAACGGGCAAGAATCAGATTCCTTGTTTTGCCACAAGCATGGAGACGTGCATGGTTGTTTATTAGAGTGGAAATAAACCACAAACAATGTAGCTATAAGAGGATGAAGAAAACCTTTCTCATTATCTTCCTTCCATAGAAGAGAACTTTATCTCTTTTTCTGAAGCGATACTGGGGCACACCTGGCTGCTGTTTGTCTGTAAACGAAAAAAATATTTATTTTTTTTTGCCAGCAAGATTGGTATCTGATATGGAGAGTGAAAATTTTCAATTTGGTTGAAAGGGTTACCAATTTACTAAGCTATCACATTTGAAATGAAAATATTATAATATATCGGAGGAATCATTCGAATGAGCATTATCAGTAAAAGGCTTTCAGACTAGCCAAGGTAATCAGCTGACGGTCATCACAACACTGGAAGAGCTCAAATTATATAATTACAATAAACAGAGCACTTGGGGGGGAAATGACTCACTGGCATGTTTAAATCTTCTGTAAAGGAAGAGGACAACGATGCCAATCAGTGAGATAGCAACTGCAGCTCCGATAAGGACACCTGTAAGCTGCAGAAAAGAGAAAAGTAATTAAACAACAGCATTAAAACATCAAAGCCACTCCTGTGTATAGAAAAGAAAAGAAGAGAAGAGAAAAAAAAGAATATATTGGAAAAAACTAGGGGAAGTGAAAACTGCTGAGTGATTATGACTTGTCTAAGGCAGATCTCATAAAACTGCCATTCTAGGTAGAAAGTTTCCCATTAAAAAAAACTTCAGTCTTTAAAAAGTGCTGTCAGTGATTTTTCTTAATACCATGGTTGTCTGCATCCTCTCCTCCACAAACTGCTGCAGCCGTGCCCCAATTTCATTTTTGCTGTTCAGCAGCACCTAAAAACACAAAGTAGGAAGGAAGACTTTCTTAATGCTGCTCAATTATATATTGATAAGCAATAAAATGTGACCACTGACAGGTTTTGCAGTGTACAAAACAATTTCAATTTTTCTCATGACTGTATATTTGTTTCTCTTTTTTACAGATTATTTTGTGGCCAGTTAGTGTCAAAAAAAGCTTTTGTTTTTGGGACAAAAACTGTTGCTTACTGAAGTGGGCCATCCACACAATACTCCATCCTCGTCCTCCTCACCATGGCACTCAATCCTGTGAAACATAAATGCTTAGTAAATACCTCTTATGTTACAACATTTAGGTCTATAAGTATACAAGCAGAGCAAAGGTCTTGAAATACATATTGGATTTTACCATCTTAAAAAAAGGTTTCATTCATAAGTAAGCTTTTCTTTTCCATCCATTTAAAATGTATGAATGCAACCTTTACATTCATACATGTGTCACTTTTTTACAAGAGTTACAAAAAAGGCTAAAAGTCAACCTCCAAAAACAATCAAGCAAAATGTAATGCTAATATACAAGTAAAACTTGTAATATATACTATACTATATATAGCAAACATAGTACAGTAAAACTACCAACAAGTACCAAACAAGAAGAAAAGAAAATAGCATAGAATTGTCAGTACAGAAAGGACTATTGGATTTCACTAAATGTAGTTCTTGATAGCATTATACCACAAGGACAGAGCAATATGACGTTGTATTGCTTTTTTAGCTAAAGACACCACAAGTCACAAGCGAAACAGTGTTAAACTTTAGCATATAGCATAGGCCTCCTTTAGCTATATTCATATTGTGAATATTGCTTGTGGGAAGGATATTTCCTAATAAACATTGAAGAGACATGGTAGCAAAAACTACCTTTTGTTTCCCGAAAATAATGCAGTAAAGTACAGAAGAAATTACTAAAAACAAACAAAGCCCAATATCAACCCAAAATATTTAAATTGAAATCCATAAAATCTAAATGTTTAAATGTTTGGTTCCTTGGTGTGTATATTAGCTGCACTCCCACTCTTATAAATGTATCCCGCTGTCTGGATAAAAATACGTAATGGCAACGAAAACTAACTAACTACTAAATATCTTTGTGAATTAAGGCTGATTTTAATATGCACATTTAATGAAATTTAAGTTTAACCGTTACCGACAGCTCATCGTAAGCTAACAGCTAGCATCAATGATGCTATAAGCCTTAGCTACTATCATAAAACAAATGCCGTTTAACGTCTCCTACTGTTTTATGGAGCTGGCAATGTAAAGGTTCATAAATCAATAAACTAGACTCACCCGTCAAGCATTTCCTCGGTTTTTAATAGGGTGACATTTCTGAAAAGGCAGTAGTGTTAAGTTACCCAGCAGCTAACAAAGTTTTGTTTGTATCGACTCTCCTACTCCCGCCCACATTTCAACGTATGCCAACGGGATTGCTGTTTTCAGACCTTACCGTGGTACTCGCTCAATGAATTCCACCAATCAGAGAAGGTCCCTTACTTCCTGTTTACACAGACTTAAAAAGATGGGTTCCGTAAAAAAAAGACACGAAAGGACAAATCTTTTTTATTAGTATTTTATTCTTAACATATTGTAATTCTTAGTGAAGTGGGGTTTTGTAGTTAACAAATATAAAGTATCACAGTTATCAAATTCAAATTTGTTCTATATACAGTATAGTAATGGTGTTATCTATTGTAAATTATAAAGGTTATATCTTGTAATTCGCCAGTATCTATACTAAGCCATTTGCTTTTTCTGTAATTTTAAGATAAATATATAATTGTTTTATAATTTGAAATCTAATTTTTTGCATTCACATGGGTTTTATGTGAGGAAAATGATGACGATGAAGAAGATCGAGAAAAAGAAAACGTTTTTGATAAAACTTGCACCTTAGTATAAAAAAGACGGATCCATCGATAAAATATTACAGTGTTGTATTCTTTAATTGTATAGCAAGTTAATCAGATGTTGCCATTGTTGTTACAAAGTTTTATTACTATTACTAAGAAAAAAATACATTCAACAATAGAAGTACAATTACATTTTAAAGGTGTAATTCCATCTATGATTTTCACTTCACTGTAGCATCAGTAGCGTCTTCTTGCTGATTAACAATCCCTCTTCACCAGACAGCAGAAATACACAAAACATTGTTTTACATGTATTTTGGTATCAATACCATCACAAATGATGTTCCCATTCTCGATATTAAACACTTAGTTATTAAATTATTAATAATATTATCTCTTTTTGTTGTTAGATAAACTCAAACAGGAGAGTTTCTACAGAATAGAAAACTAAGCACAAAACAAATACTAAAAGTCACAAGCAGCATTTACATACATTAAATATGAAGAATACTACATCTTTACTCACATTCACTTCCATCATTCCATTATGCATCTTCAACAAATCAATTCTGCTCCTCTGACTCTCCATCATAATTCCATGTAAACATCCACAGCCATGTTTTCAGCTTTCACTTTCATGTGGTAAGATTCTTTCTATCAATCCTTCCAGACAAAACAGCAATCAAACAACTGCAATCAACAGTGAGTAATAGCCTTGACACAGTGTGCATGCACAATTAGAGAGAAAACTGTGGGATTTGCAGTGCTTTTTCACTCTCTAAATGGGGCTAAATAAAAAATCCACAATCAGCACAGCTCCAGCATGCAGTGATACAAACTCAGAAACACTAAATAGCTACAACACAATTAAGGAAAATTAATGACAACAACATCTCATCATAATAAATTCTCAACATCCAGACACATATCACTCAAACATGCTGGTTTTTTCCTCTTAAATCATTTTTCTTCACGACTTCAACGTTGCTTCGATGTTTCCTGATAACACCTCTACATGTTCAGGTACTTGGCCACAGAGCGATAAGCCAGGAGGATCTCTGAGTCACGTGGGCAGGTGTAACGAAACTCATCCTGTTTGTAGGCGTTAGTTAGGTAACGCGTCAGACCTTTCAGCTGTGGAGGGATGTCAAATTTTCGGTATTCCATACACACCACCTGTGAAAACGGCGTATTAAAGCAGTATAAGTATATAAAAATAGGTGTCCCAAAAATACAATGACATTATACACTTTGAATTAAATCGCTTAAGTTTGTTCAGGATGCCCAGTATTTCTCTACTACATACGTTTATTTTAACATTAACTAAGAAACATAAGTAAATAATAAGTAAATTGGAAATACCTGAAGCACAAGATTGACTAAGACAATAACAGTGTTGTGCAATTTAAAAAAATAAAATAAAAGGTTTAAATATATATATATATATTATCCTTTATTTATATATTTAATTTTGAGCATGGTGTTGAAATTTAGTTAGCTAAATGCTATTATAAACAAAAACATTTCGGTAGAATTTTTATCAATAGCTAATGTTGGGGCGGTTTTCTTAAGCTGAGCTTACTTTGACAATGTGCAGTTTGGGAAGCAGGTTACAGTCTGCCAGTGAGAGGCTGTCGCCGTCTAGGTACAGGCGTGTGGACGTGTTGGCATTTGGATTCTGGTCCAGTTCGTGAGGCAGAGGAGTCTCCAGATACTTGTCGAGCTTCACAAGAGTAACTAGAAACTTATTCTCCAGCACTGGGAGAGAGAGAGAGTCAGATCAGTCAGTCTTTACATATCAAATGTCGCCCTCGTGTGGTCACAAATGAAGACGAACTGATGCGCTTACTGTCATTTAGGCTTGGGTTGGGGTTTTTAATGTATGCAGAAAACTTCCGGAAAATGTCTTCTCCGGCACCGTTGGACTCCTTGTATCGACAGCATAGTTTTTTGTAACTGCCATTTGAAAAATAATGGTGGGTGTGACATTTTCAATGTGATTTAAAAGAAAGTAGAAAAAAGTTCATATCTAAAAGTACTTCAGGTAAAAGTCAAGTATATCACTTTCGAGATCTATAACAGACATTAGGGATATTTCACTTTTATTTTTCCAATGTTTTTAAAGATAGCCTTTTTGTCAAAATTACAACTTTTAAGGGTCTTTGCATGTACTAACCTGAGTGTGTAATAAATATGGTAAATCGTATGTCCACGTTTAAGCCACTTTATCCCTATGTTTGCTAGCCGTTAGCATCTTTTTGGTCAATTGTAGGCTAAATTTACTTTTTACTCAGTTCAAATATTTTTAGTTAATGTAAAGCTGTTTTCTTATGAAATGTAGTTCCCAAATTTAGGAAGGCTTTTTTAACCAAATTTGGCCTTATTTTCAGCTAACTGTACTACATTTTGTATATTTAGCCAGGATTAGCCAAGATAATTTAAGGTCTGTTGTGCCATTTTTTTTAATGTTTGGGGAACAGTACACATAATGAGTGTTTGTTACTTGTATTATTTGTATTTGTTTCAGTTTTTGGCAAATGTTAAGCTGTTTCTCAATAAATTTCTTTCAACACTTTTCCCCAACTTTGGGATATAACACATCAATCTTTAGCTATTTTTGTTAAGCATTTGGTTTTGTTGACCATTTCTGTGTGGGCCTCATGTTAATGTGACCCACAAACATGGACTACGTTAACATGTTGACTTGAAAAGATTTCTTCAGCTGTCATTCACTCACTGTGGTGGAGCTAAGGTCTCTTCCAGAAACTCCTCAATTTTGTTGGTGTCAGTTTTGACTTCGCCGTTGCAGATGAGGAAGGGCGGCTGAGAGCCTGGAGCCAGAGCTTTCAAAGCATCAGGTGTCCTGTAACAGAAGATGTAGAATCAGTTCTAAGAACCAGTCCAGACATAGCTGACTAGATGTATACCTTGAATAGCAATAGTGAGCCATACATTTGTATTTTTATAATTGTATTTTCATGACAAATGTTTCTGCAAAGCTGCAAAATAAATTATCATCAGGTGACAGTGTGACCAGAAAACATTGCCCTTAAAGTTCAGAATAATGACGACAGTTGGCAATAGTAAGGCCATAAATGCAGCTAGTCTTGAATACTGTCTTATGCACAGAACTATAAAGAAGTGTCCTCACCGTGTCATGTCCACAGTAGTGAGGGTAAAGTCTACGCCCTTCAACCACAGAATCATGAAGAGTCTCTGACAGAAAGGACAATTCCCCACACTTTCTGCATCAATGCTCGCCTGACAAACACACAGACATTTATATGTTAGTGTCCAAGTCAGACTACAGGCCAGCAAGACAAAAACTCAATACACAGATATGGGCAGGCTAAAAGAAAGAAAGTTAAACTAAGGTCAGGGATTAACAAGTGCCCGGGGCACTGGTCTGTAAAATGTATACATTTACACTTGTGACCTTTGGGGGGCGGTTAACAAATGTTATTACATCTATATTTTAATTGAAGTCCCTTGTTTGTCCCACAGTGCCAACATTGTTATGTGTAAGGTCGGTGTATAAGGTCGGCATGATAATCGCTACACTATGGAACACTATTAAAAAAAACTATACACCTCAGCTAAAGTTTAGCCTCATTGAGTTACCTCAGTTATGCAGTGGTTCCTTAGCTTGGGTGTAGACCTGCATCAGCCTCCATTTGAGCAGGCTCAACAAGAATGCCTGTACGGCTAATCGGAGTTCAGTCTAGGTACTCATTAATATTGCAGTAATACTAACGTACCAGTGCACCATCTCATCATTATCTGACTGTCTTCTTGTGACAGACCTCTGCGTGTGACTGTCAGTAATATGGACCTGGAGTGACTTTTTAGCTAGTTCTGATTCGACTTCCTGTTTTGTGCATTCTTCTTATGTGTCCATTGTGATTTCACATACTGCCTGAGTTCTCAATGTACTGATCTGTTGAGTGTAGAGCTTTTTGTGAAAGCTCGTCAAACTTGGTCAATCTGTCTCGTACCAGCAGTGAATCACAAACCCTTTACTAGCGCACATCAACTTTTCGATTTTAAACAGAATCTCTCCGCCTACACTTCCCATACTCATCCAACCATGAACATGTCTGAGTGTTTGCGGCTAGCATGGGGTTTCACATCCTGGATACCAGATACAGGCCAACTGTTGTGGTTGCTAACTGAAATCTAAGCCTCTAAGAGCTTGTAGAATAGATTCTTACATGATTTTTTTTTAATAGCCAAATGTTTAATTTGTTTAGCCTTCTTTATTAGTGAACCTTTAGTATCTTTTGAATAAGTTCTTATTAATTTTGAAAATATTAAAAACTATATATAAAACTACTTTTATCAACTTTGTTGCAGCTAAATTGTATCTATTTCTGGCTTAACTAATTTTTTTAGCATCTTAGCTAATCCAAATCTATTTATTATATATATATATATAAGTATTTAGCTATTGGCAAAATACTAACTTTAAATTATACCTTTTCTTAATCTATTTTTATAATAACAGTTGTGTGTGGCTAACCCTCAGTTATAAATCTTTAAAAAATACTTAGACTAAGGTTCTTATTTCTAACTTGTGTCATGTCTTGCTAACATTGTATGACTGTAAGGGTTTTCAATGTAATCTTAGCTATTTTAGCACATCCCACAGCATTTACGAGTCTCACATCAATTAACATCAATTTTCAACTCAACTTGAAAGGAAACACGCAAAATTTTTCAGTGCTGTACGACTGTTTTTTTTTTTTTTTTGTCTAACGACATCTGATTATTTTGTTATCTTAAAACTGAAAGAACTGCATTTCAGCTCAAGGCAAAAGCTGAAAGCTAACATAAAGAATGTGAAATATTAGGCACTGAAATAAATAATATTTTTTAAAACTACCAAAAAAAACATTAAAATGAAGTTACATTGCACAATGTTGACTTCATCAACAAAAAAAGCTGAATGATACCCAAAGATTATAACCAATAAGAAAAAGTAGAGATAAACGCAAAAAACAAAATGGGGTATATGCACAAAAATAGCATTGGGTTTTTTGTTTGTTTTTTTCTTAGGATTTTAGGATTAAGAGAAATGCACTATTTGAAATTTGCTCATACAGTAAGTTTTGATGATGCCTAACTTTTGGAACAGGATTTATAAACAACAAGTACACAAAAATGAAAATGAAATGAAATTCCACAGAGATATTCTTCCTTGAAGGTCTGTGACATTTAACAGACTGCTGCTGCTGCTGCTGCTGCTGCTCAGGTTGACATGATTTGTACAACATTAACATACCTTCACGAAGAGTTCAATCTTCGGGGCCTCAGCCATGGTTTTGTCTCAGTTTTTGTATTTTTTTGTAAACTGTCCACTGGTGTCTTCTGGAGTTGTTTCCTGTAAGGTTTATACAAAGAAGGAAGAAATGACTTGACGTGTTGATCCTGATGAGTCAAATCTTTGTCCACTTTTAGACACACACATACATGCAGTGAGTCTTGTTTAATTTATTCCTAATGCTAATTATCACCAAATACGATTTCGAACTTCGAGAGCCTTATAAAATCTTAATTAATTACCGGATTGTCATATATGACAAATGAATAACAAAAAAACAAAATTCAGTCACACAACCTAAAAGTTCATACTCACTGCGGTGGTCAGAGCCTCTTTTCCACAGTATATATGTAGTGATATCCCACAGTTTGGCCTCACCCTATCCTCCCTCTCTTCTGTCTCTCTGTCTCCTTGTTTTCACCTGTGCGTCTACCACACCTTTCAGACTCTCAGGCCCAGTGGGCACCTCCCTCTGGCCTTTCCGGTCCAACCAGCAAATCTGGATCGCAGCTCCTAACCTCGGAGCCTTCCAGCATATTCTATCACATCAATCTGTCACTCTCAGAGCAACTTGTTTCTGGCCACTTTGGTCTCAGTTTGACCCTTTGGTTCCGTTCAACATCACAATTAGGACCAATTTCATGTCATTAAATAGTTATGGGATGTTAATTGTTGCCATAGTGACCATTTCTAGTTATGTGAAGGGGTGCCCCCATGCCGGTTTTTTGTCTGGTGCCTTTATTCTCTGTCTTTTCTTTCCTCTCTTATCAATACTGTCTCTGTGCCTTTTGCCTCAGACTCTGTGTTCTCCTCAGTGGTGTGTATGTGTGCTACTGGCATCACTATACTTGTGGGGATAAACATTATTGTTGTGGCATTACGGGGACATTTTGAAGGTCCTCACTGATTTAGCGGCGTTTTTTGAAGTTTAGCTTTAACTAACAATAGGATCAGGGATAGGGTAAGTTATTATGGGTAGCCAACGTGCTTACAGACAACACAAAACAGGGTGTCTGTGTTTGTGTGTGTAGGGCATGTTCATCATGACCGTCAGAGAGATTGTGTCATGCAGCCGGTATTTACTGAGGTCACTGATGTTTCTGTGTACGACAGAAGAAGGAAGAAACACCTTAACTCAAAAGCTTCACACGTGAATAGTTTCACGGTGAGAGGAGTGGTGAAAATAACATAAAGAAGAATTCACCTCATTACAGATAGACATGGAAAATGACAAGACAGAATAAGAGAGGCATTTCGCGTTAGGAAGGACGTCACTGGTTCACCTCCAGAGCCACAGACGGTCTCTCTGTGAGGAGACTGCATGGCCTGTTTTTGCTTCATTTTCTGCTGGTCTGTGGTCAACATTTATTTAGATATAACTTCTGGTTTTCAAAATAAAAGTGAACAATTTAAAAATAAATAAATACATAAACATCTTCAGGCAAAAGAATATACAAAACATTGACAGTGACATAAGACAATGCTCTGGTGCATATATCACTGTCAATGAAAATGTGGTTCGGCCTCTTGAACAGTCCATCCAATCGTCACGCTGAAGCTCATTGACCACGACCAGTCAGGTTTTATCCAATCAGCAATCTAGAAAATGTGCAGAAGAAACAAACTGACACTCGGTTGTAACAGGGCTGTCAAACAAATGAGATCGTTAATCTTTTTTTATTACAGAGTAGATGTGGATTACACACGATTAATTGATGAAAAAAATGTTTCAGCAGTTCTTAACAGTTACAGTAACAAACAAACATGAGAAACATGAGAGCTTTCAAATAATTCCATGCTATAACTGTTTTCTTTTTTATTATTATTATTATTATCTCTTCAACAGTTTCAACTACTACATGCCAACCTGCTACCCTTTTTCAATTTATTATGAAATTTACTAACGGATATTTTAGTTACTTTGCATTAGTTTCCCAGCATGTGAGAGACAAACAGCTTTGAAATAACCACGATTATGATGTGGTGTTAAAAAGGTTAAGTTTAAGTTAAGCTTAAGGGTTTTTTTTTCCATGATTATTGTTTGCTAATTTTGCCTGCAATATCAGACATTTCAAGAGCATCTTACAAAAATGTGTATAATTTTTACCCTGATAAAGGCATACATTGCAGATTCTTGTTGTTGATTCTGATGTATGTTACTTGTTTGGTGCATTAACAACACATTTATTGTTATATAAACATTCTCAACCTTGGTCTTAATCTAAACCACCTTGAATAATGTACGCGCCTTTGGAGAAACAGAAACTGGTCTAAGAACCGTCTCTACCACAGGTGTAGTATGTCAGAGTCCGTTTGAGGCCGAATGTTTTTTAAAGTTACTCTGATGATTCACTGGGTGCAATTTCCCCTCTGTAACCACCGTTTACACTTAAGAACATGCCCAACACTTCCTCTCTGCAACTGTGCTGCAGAGAACAGGCTGGTGAGTGCGGATGTGCTGTGTGGTATCAGTGAAGCCATGTGCACAATAATAGGATCATATTCGCTAATGGGCAGGGATTGATGTAGATGGGAGTGCGTCTGAAACAGTGGGAGATGCTTAAAAATGGCCTGACCCTACGTCAGAACACTTTATATCTTCACCATCCTGCAAGGAAACGAGTGTTTGGTTCGTGATTCTTCAGGTTTGACACCTCGCCACGAGCAGACAACCGAAATAAAAAAGACTGAGAAAATGGGCGAGCCAAAATCGTATCTGTTTGATCAGGTTAGTCAAGAAAAAATTGAAAATGATATAATCATATTATTTTACTGAGGTCTGAACTAACAAGGAATATCGTGCCAAAATCCAAACAAAAATGTCTTGTTATATGTATGATTGTTATTCACTTTTCATAATGCATTTATAATTTAGGCACTAAATGCATTGGAAGTATAACAAAAATAGAGCTGTTAAAAATATGAAATTATAGATTAAAATGATTAGGTTATTTTGAACTATTGCACAAGACCGAGGTTGAACTGGTTGATTTTAGTAACGATTCTGTTTCTCTGTGCAGAGCTAAAAAGTACTGAAATAAAAATATTGATTAAATTAAATGTGACGTGGTGTTGCTAACACTAAGACATAATTGTGATCCACAGTGGAATTAGGCTTGGTTCCACTGCTGGTCTTACAGGCATGCAATACATTTGTGCAATAGGTTTGTGGTCTGCACAGCCTGTTCCTCTGACTGCTCGCTGTCTGTTTTTTCTAGGGAAGAAAACTCCCTTTCACAATAGTGGGGTTGAGAAGAGAAATGTCAATGGCTCATATTTGACCAGTGCTCACACTGGAAGAGTTAATGGTGAGTTTCTTGTAGAATTAACCATTGTTTTTATGATGCCAGCCCAGTTCCACTGGAGGTTTTCTGTTTTGATCATTCTTATTCTCTAGATCTGTCTGTCATGTTTGGAAAGCATCTCTAAAAACCAAGATGTTCGTGTTTGTGTCTGTGTATGTGTATGTCAGACAGAGCTAATGCAAATCTTTTCATGTTACGGGCTGTGTACGTAGGGGAATGTTGTTATTTTACATTGAAACAGGATTGAATCTGTACCTATTAATAACATTTAATTCAAAAGAATTTTACAACACAGTATTTGTAATAATAGTTAAAAGTATAACTTCCTAGAACAAGAGGAGAATGTCTGCTGTAACTTGAGGTTTTTCTTTATAGTAATGTCAGCACTAATCACTAACCCTAAAGAGAAAAAACGAAGTGGCTGTTACTGACAGTGGTTCAGTCAGGCTGTTTTTAGATATGGCATGACAACAGATTGGGTTTTACATTAGTGTGCAAAAACCCCAGTGCTGTCAAGACCCAATAGCAGCACAACCAGGTCGGGATTAACTCAGGGTTTATTGGATTAAACAGAATACTAATCATTTTTAATATTAATATGCAAAAAAAAAAGAAGAAACATACGCAAATGAAACTTACTGATTGAAACTTAGCTTCTGAGCGTTGGTGGATCTTAGTCATTTGTGTACATCTTGACAGTGGGTCGTGGTCCTCAATGATATTAATCAGTCTACAGTCCTGAACAACTGGAACGACTGTCAGTCATAGACTTACTGCCTGTCCTGACCTCAGTCAAGTTTCTCTGACACAGGCTCGGCCGCTGACATGAGGTTGAAGGTTCTACACACAAACACATTTGGATTTGGATTTGAGAAGGTACTTTAAGGTTGAGGCGCTTCAGTGAAACAAAAACTCCATTCTGCAATGTGCGCAAATAGTATAAAAGTGTGTATGGACTCTGTATTAAAGCAACAATAAGTGGATGGAGATTGAAGGATGGGCGGTGTGTGACATTGGGTTGCACATGGGTTAAGATAGACTAACAAATTTAAATTAGATGAATTCTATAAATTAACTATCTTAACTTATCTTAACCATAATTTAAGCAACTGAATTTAATTCCATTCTTAACCCAAACATGGAGGTCATGACGTTGTGTGGGGAATTCCCCAGAATCTACATTCTCTGACGGATGTCAGAGAATTCCTCCGATTTTATGTTCCAATATAAAAATCTGTGCAATAACCAAGATAGTTTCATTTTCCTAAAGTTAAATCCTGTTTTCATTTGTTTAATTTTTCTACTTGATGATTGGCTACCTCCCCCCCCCCCCCCCCCCCCCCCCCCGTCACAGGAGGGTGAAACCATGAGGACTCTTCAGCCAGTGAAAAAGTCCATCCTCTTTCTTGTTCCCTGTCTTCTACTGCTCTACTTCTACAACAGTTGGCTGACGGGATTCCAGCCTGTGAACACCGTCCATCCCTACATCCTCTGCAAAAACAGCAGCGGCTACAGCCACAACGTGACCATTTTGCTTTGGCACTTTCCTTTTGGTGTATCGATGAAGTTAGATGGTGATGTATGCTGGGATCTCTACCACATTCCTCGCTGTAGACTGGTGGACCAGCGCTCCGCCATCTCCTACGCTGACGTGGTGGTCTTCCACAACAGAGAGCTCGTTATGGGTCATGAGAAGCTGCCCTTGGACCATGTGTGTCCGCAGCATCAGAGGTGGGCCTGGATGACCCTGGAGTCTCCAGTTAACAATGGAAACTTGAGACAATTCTCAAATATCTTCAACATGACCATGACCTACAGGAGGGATTCTGATGTCCCTCTGCCCTATGGGATGATTCTGCCAAAGGCTGAGGCTGAGGAAGCACAGCTGGAAGTTGTACCTCTGAATAAGAGCTCTCTCATCTGCTGGGTTGTCAGCAATTACCAGAGCCACTACAAAAGAAGCCAGGTTTACCAAGAGCTCAGTTCACTGGTTCCTGTCCAGGTTTACGGGAAATGGAGCAAGAATTACCTTCGGGATTCCAAGCTCTTACCTACCATTTCTCACTGCTATTTTTATTTGGCCTTTGAGAACTCTATTGCAACAGATTATATCACAGAGAAGCTGTGGAAGAATGCCTTCCAGGGTGGAGCAGTTCCAGTTGTCCTCGGTGCACGTTTGAGCGACTACAGAGCCGTAGCACCACCTCATTCGTTCATCCACGTGGATGACTTCACCTCGGTCAAGGATTTGGCCAAGTATCTGCAGCAGCTGGCCAAGGACGAAAAACGCTACCGGGAGTATTTTACCTGGAAAGAAAAGTGGGAAGTGAAGCGTTTCACCGACTGGAGGGAGAGACTCTGTCAGATATGTCTGCACTTTGACACTTTACCTGAACATAAAGTTTACCCCGATCTCATGGCCTGGATGAGCTCCTGAAAACCTGTTGAGTTTTTTGGGGTGGTGCAAGCGAACAAGGACAATTTGTATCAGCTAAACAGCTGTAAATTACATAACAATGTTTTGAGAAAGGAATAAAAACTACATTATTGCCTTTTAAACTATCCTGCTGTCTATATAACTATTATCATCCTACCAAGAGTGTATTTTAGATATATGTATATATATATATATATATATATATATATTCCATCCATACATCGATCATCTGCTTATCCGTTACCGGGTCACGGGGGCAGCAGTCTCTATGACCGCCACCCAAATCACATTGCACCGTACCAACCCCCCTGAACCTTCCTGCAGGTGGTGAGTCCACTGGAAAAAGAAGCGTTCCCTGACCGGGAATCAATACCTGGGCCGCAGCAGCGAGAGCGCCGAATTCTAACCACTAGACCAGCAGGGAATATATTTTTATATTTATGAATATATATATATATATATACACATAGTACAAACTTGATGCATTGATGTGTGACTGAACTGAGATGATGAATTGACAGAGAAAACAGGCCTTTGTTTTTGTGTGTCTTCTTGAGATTTACTCTATTAAGACTTCTCTGTAACTTAAATACATGTGAGTCTGGTTAAAAAGACACTTGACTACACCTGCTCAACATCCTGTAATTTCCAAGTTTGATTCAAAAGACCATTTAGTTGCATTGCTGAAAAATTAAGAAACAATTTGTTAAGTCACATCATTGGGGAAGAAACCTGATTGCAGCACTGTAACTGAGAAACTACAGCCAAGGGTGCAAGGTACTGGTCAGTCGTCCACCCCCATCAGTGAAGCCTTTGAAGAGGTAAGCAATTAACTTTCCAGAATCTGACACAGCTTTCAATGGCTCTAGACGTTTCCACATTATATAATTTATTACATAATTTATTTATATTATCATTATACCTCCGCCTTTTCCTTGCAATACCCACGTTTGCCCAACAGATGGTGTAAAAAATGATAAAAACATTTTAGCCTTTATGCATGACTTTTACACAGCATGGTCAAGGTCAAGGTCAAGGTCAGCTTTATTGTCAATACCTTCACTAAGCATTTATCTTAGTTCTCACAAACGCCCCATCTATCTGCTCCTGACCCACCCACCGGCCGCCCCTCCCCCGTTCAATTTTAGGACAATTCTGGCCTGCAAGTCAAAGTTTGTCCACTCCTGACATAAACAAAATCATCTGAGATTGATTAGCAACCCTTGGGCTGCAGCCTGTGGCTGGGCCATGAGCGCCCGGTCTCATCTGTCCTGTTGTGATTGTAGTTGCTTATCAATTCAAGGCAGCACCACAGACACATCACAGACAAAATTTGGTGGGAAATGTGCAAATATTTACTGATAAGAAAATTCATTGTGTTGCAGATACAAATTCTCATATTAAAAAACAACATTCTCTTGAGTCAACACAATATGTTTTAGTGTTTGACAAGACCAGCAAAACCAACACTTCAATAAATTACTGTAAAAAGTTGATATTTAAAAGTCAAGGTCCCTTTGGTTGTGAGGTTGAGAGACATTTCATGCCTCTTCAAAAACAAAAACAAAAGACTAAAAATACAGGTTCAAATTGATGAGCGATCCACATGACAACAGATGATAATCAAGTCTGCTTGGACGTTTCTTTCTTCTAGCCACGTGAGACCGTTACAGTAATAGACCTTGTGCAAAGAGCAGAGTTAGCAGCCACAACACTGATCCACAAACACCTATTCCCACCGTCGCTATTGCTCCATATTCAAATTTGGTCAACATGATGAACAACTTTAAGACAAAATGATTGGGTGTGGAATACCAACACAGATATATAGGGAAATATTCAATGTTACAAAAGCAACTTTGTGCAAAATTGGTGGACAAAAATTCTCTCAAAAGGACCTTAGGTTCTCCATTACAATACCAGAATAGCTGTCAAATGTTGGAGACGCCATTAAAACAGAAACACTCACACGGATACCCTTTATCACCATGATCTGACCCACAGAAAACCCATTGTCAAATTAAAACGTTCATATTTACATCATTATTCCACTTCGGGACAAACGTCTGGAGCCAAATCTTACCTTTTAGAACTGTAGAAACCTGTGGAATAACTCGAAGGCACAGTAGAGTCAAAAACACTTCAGGCGTCAGGTTTTTTGCTGGTGATTGTAAAATGTAGACCCTTCCACCCACCATCACCACCCATCCAACTATCAACAAGGATGCCCATCTTCTGCTGGAATAAGGGTCCACAGAGTTAGGATCAGAGTCTGGATTTGCCCAAATACCAACAGGACATGTTTAGCCTGTCATGTGGCCAACAAGTCCAGAATGAAGGGCTTGTTTCAGGCCGTCTTGTCGATGAAGCTGGGGCATGTAGAGAGCAGGTGGAGGGGGTCCAGGGTAGGTGGGAGTTGGGTAAGCCTGTGGGGGAAGAGGAGATGGAGCCATGCTCAATGGGGAAGGACTCTGCTCGTAGTACTGACCGTCGCATTCTTCGTCCAGAGGCAGAGCCAGGCGCTTTCCTTTCTGTCTTCGATTGCAGAACCACACGCGTACCACCTGTCAGGTACAGCTCGTTAGCCAATTACACAAATAGATTAAAAAAATAAAAACTTTTCATTGTCTGAAATTCTCAGTAATGCCCCGACTTACATCTCTCTCCAGACCCAGGTCATCTGAAATCTGAGTGATCTCCTGGGTGTTGGGTTTGGGGCACTTGACAAAGTAGGACTCCAAGGCAGAGCGTACCGCCCCCTCCAGACTGGTCCTTCGCTTCCTCTTTCTTGTGTCCACAAACACTCGTTCAATCTTGTACATCTATGGTCAACAAGCATATTACACATTGAATAAATTACAAGGATCAGCAAGACAGTAAATGGTTCATTCAAGTTTCCGAGAGCTCAGGTTTCAAGATTTCCCAAGATTAATCTTCCTGATTGCCACTAGATGGCAGACTGTCCTTCAGAACCAGGTCATATAAGAAAAACACCCTGATTCTTTGGGCTCTGTCAGAAATCTTTTGTCTTGTAAACTAGGCGGCAGATGTTGCCAAACTTACATCCTGCGGATTGTCCGAGGTCTCCGCTTCATTCAGCCATCTTTGAAGGAGAGGTTTCAGCTTGCACATGTTCTTGAAGCTTAGTTGCAGAGCCTCAAAGCGGCAGATGGTCGTCTGGCTAAACATCTTACCTGAAATATCAAAAAAATATATATATTAGTGGTGGCATGATCTGAAGCCAAACATTTGTGACAGGGAGGTTGGGGGAAATGTCTGTTGTATAGATTAGGGTTTCTTCAAAAGCTAAGGATGGAAACATTAGCTACTTGGCAAACCTACATACGACAAAAAGTCAAACATGTGAACACTCTGTTTTAGGGGTTGCTAAGGACTAGTAGAATTAGGAACCCCCTCATGACCCAAATCGCAAGTCACAAGTCTTGGCAAGGATTAAGTTAGCAAGTATTAGTGTTAGCCCTTTTGACGATGTCTCTTCTGTCTAGATACCAGAGGTGTTTGTACCGGACGTCTAACAGCTTTAACTGACATTTGTCTGTTTTGTAGTGTTAAATTTATATAACTGGTTCTTCACAATCAAATT
Organism: Cynoglossus semilaevis; assembly: GCF_000523025.1. Lineage (NCBI taxonomy): Eukaryota > Metazoa > Chordata > Actinopteri > Pleuronectiformes > Cynoglossidae > Cynoglossus > Cynoglossus semilaevis. Next base: position 4,010,065 of record NC_024320.1, read on the forward strand.
GGCAGTTTGAAAATGGTTTTTGACCAAACTTTTTGAAAACTGTAAAAGACCCAGTTTTCAATGTGTCCAAGGACATTTAAAAAGCTAGATTCCAGTGCAACTGTACAGTTCATACATACAACAATACTTACCATAAAGGTTTCCCAGGGCCTGACCAACATCAGCTTGGGTGAAACCTAGGGTTATACGTTTGTGTTTGAGCTCTTTAGCAAATTGTTCCAGTTCTTCAGTAGAGAGGTTCTCCTGTAAGATAGACAAAGGTGGTGGACTGAGTTGACGTTGGACTTTTTCCCTAATACACATTTTAAAAAATGATGTAAAAATGGACAGTCACAAATGTTAAGAGACGGTATCGGTTTACCTCTTCTGAGTCGCTGCAGCCTCCACTGGAAGAGCCGCTGCTCCTGGTGGAGGAAGGCAGCAGGTTCTGGGCCGGAGGTCCGGTCACAGCCTGGGACTGGTTGGAGAAAAACGCGTTTGCCGGTAGGCCGTTGCTGGGTGGTGATGGTGACATCGACGGCGAAGACGCGGAAGATGTCGATGGATTTTGGTTGCTGTTTCCAGGTGGTGTAATGTGAGCGATACCCGGCCAGAAGGACGGGTTCCAGGCCGAAGGGTAAAAAACTCCAGGCGGCATTGCGGCCGAAGTCGGTGGGGTCTGATACTGCTGGGCCTTTATCTCCGTAGAGTACTCGTCTCCTGTGTCCTTTTCAGTCTTTATATCGGGTAGTTTGATCTGCTCCCGGGTCTCGGCTATTGGAGGGCTCAGGTTGGTGGGCTGGGTCGCTGCGGTGGCGCCGGGTACCTGGCCGGTGTACTCGGGCGCCGCGAAGGGAAACCAGTGCTTGGGTTGTCCAAAGTCTCCAGCCTGCAAGTCCGAACCCCGGTAGTCGGTGCTCATTGGAGTAAACGAGAAAAAGGTCTGCGCGGAACCCGGCGTGATGCCACTGTATGCGGCTTTGTTATAGAGGATGCTCGGGTCTGGCAGAACTCCGGGTGGGAGCTGGAACGACGCGGCGTTTCCCAAAAGTTCCTGAGCCAGATTCTGGCTGCACAAGTTGGAGCGGCTGAAATCATATGGCCGACTCTGGCACTCCGGACTCTGTGATCTTTCAGACATCATTCGCACCGACCGACGATCTCGCGTCTAAAACTAAAACTTAATATATGAAATTCGAAGAGAACAGTCAACGTGGAATGGTTTCAAACCTGCTCATCCGTTTGGACTATTCACAGGTACGGACCAGGGACACCGGTGTCAAGATGCTGTCCAGAAACAGTCAGGGCAAAGTCCGGCCTTGTGGTTTTTGGTGCAACATAAACACCAACACGCCTACGGCCTACTCCATTCAGCTCCAGATCAGACACTACCTCCAACCTCCTCACCTTCAAGCTCAAATGCTCCTCTCTGAGTGAAACTCCACAGGTTTTCCTAATCACGGCTGCAGGAGTTACGGCTCTCCTCTGCCCTCCTCTCATTGGCTGTTGCGCACAATTGCGCACAGCTGATGGTGAGTTTGTGAATGACCTTGATTCTTCCCACAGCAGTGGGCGTTGCTTTGTCGTAGATTCGCCACATTTGGTGGAAACTTTGCCTCTTGTTAAAGTCAAGAAAACACGAATTTAGCGGGTGTAAAGGTTCGTATATTTACATTGCTAAACAGCAGCTAACACTGCTAGCCTAGCCCCTTAACACTCCTAATCTCATACATGAATCATAATGAAGGGATTTGCCAAATTATTTATCCGTAAGGAAATGGCTTTGACTTTGAAATGACGGCAGGTGAATTAAATAAACTCACAGCGAAATTCTGAATAAATGTCATTTAGCACATTAAGATAATGACCGAGAAACAACAACTTGTTTTCGTACTGTACAACAGTGTTCGCGGGGTTTTACATCGTCCCTTTTCACTCATGTTTCAAGAATACATTTGAAGATAAAACGAAAACATTAAAAAAAATTAAAAAACACCCCGCTTTTCCAAGACGTGATATATTTTAAATCATGTACGTGTATTTGTGTGCAATATAGTACAATATAGACAAACTACAAAAGTTTGATAGTTTGTGGTATATAGCATTTTAAATTGTAGCATAAATAGCCTTTTATTTTCTACAGCATTTTTTCTCATTTTTGTTTTATGTTTTATCTTGGAGTTTCTAAATCCACCAAAAGCCCAGTACCATAGTGACAATAAAGTGTTATTTTCCGACAATATTTTTGAGAAATATCTTAAGTACTGTCCTGGTCTTTGTCAATAAATACACGTCATATATAGTGTTATATGTGGTACACGGCCTAACAAACACTGACTCTAAACCGTCTTGTGGGTCAAACTCAGCCTTTGTTATTTCAATTTGATGTTATTTATTATTATTATTATTAGAAGTAGTAGCAAACAAATGCATATATAAAGCAAAATCAATCTGTCAGCACAAATGGAATTTCGATCCATTTAATGTCATTTTTTTGCTCTTTGATTATTCATTGTAATATTATACATGTATTGCAGTCAGTTTTTAAACGTTAAATTTATTAAAGTGAGTAAATGTTCTGTTAGATCTAATGTTATAAAAATCCAAAATGAGATTTCATTGAATCCGCCGTTTACGTCACTTTTTCTTTTCTTAGCACATATAAATAGCTATGTATTTAAATATATTTGTATATAAATGTCTGGTGTTATTCGTTGTTAACTGGGTTCATCTCGGTACGTTTAGGCAAAAGTACCGCGGTTCGGTTACGACACCACCCTCAAGTCTCAGGTGATCTGTGTCCACTCCGTCCACTGAGGCACAGATGCGCTCCCCCAGAGAGGGTCGTTGGCCGCAGATTGCGGCAGGAAGACGCGCTGCGGGGTGGGAGCGAGGGGTCCATTGTAGGAGCTTGCCCCCGGGCACCCTGTGGAGTTCGGATCCCGAGTTGCGATGGTCGACCATTAGCTCCTTTTCACATCGAAACAATAAGTCTCAACTCTTTGATTCCGCCCCACACCCTCGAAAAACACCCCCCGACCCCCATGCTCCTCTGAAACAAACACCGACGTTTCACTCTGCCCAAGACCAGAAAGTCCAGAACAGGTCTGAGGAGGTGCAGGTGCAAAACCCAAATTGTAAAAGGGAAAAAAAAACCACGTTACTGTATGTGAGTCATTGATAACGTGAAGAAAATTTTGATTTTTAACTTCTCTGACTGTTATAGTGATTTCACTCTTTACAATATTTTTTTTTGTTTTTTTGATAGATTGAAAAAATAAAATAAAAAAAAGAAAAAGAAAAAAAGAGAGAATGCAGAAATACAGCTGTGATCCAGTATCAGGAACAAACCTGGGGGAGACCACAAGAGCTGTGCCTGGTCAATAGCTTTAGAGGACATCAAACCTGAGCTATACAAGTATTGTCCTGGGACATGGACTTGGGGGTGGGATTGTCATGCAAAAGACAGACAGCAAGACAGTGAGAGGGAGAGTAGAAAGGGAGAGCCGAGCGGTGGGTGGGGGAGGAGGGTGGAGGGCCTTCCATAGCTTTAGTACAGTGAGGAGAGGATGTGTGATTTGCCTGACTCACCCCTCCCTCACTTTTCTCCCCCTTCCTCTACACAGATGCCTCAGATCTTGTCTTTAGCTCTTTTTAAGTGGCCTCTCTGAAGACACCCCAGCAGATCAGGCAGATCAGGCCCAGTCACAGACAGAGAGGGGGGTGGGGGGTGGGGGTTTGAGATAAAAGAAATACTCCCAGGAGAGGAGGAGGAGGAGAGAGAGAGAGAGCAACCACAAACTAACATTTATAAACTAAACCTTAATTAAAGTTTGATGCCCTCAATAAAAGTTAAAGTGCAAACTGCCAGGCTTTTTGGAATTAGATAAGTCTGTGACTTATTTTACATGATAGCATTTTGTGTACAACAAATGTTGGGGGATTAATTGGTAATATTTGTATATATAGAAATATTAGTTTTTAAGGCACCATGAGTCAAATGAATCTAAATAAAAAACAGGTAAAACTGATAAAAAAGGCAACAACTATTGAAAGTTGATACTGGTGGAGTTCAATATGCTGAATAAATCAACCTAAAAAAGCCAACTATAGGTTTATTTAGGTACTGATAGCCTATGAAACACTTTACAGTTTGAGAAAAATATATAAAAAAAAATGTTATCACCACAAATACCTACAGTAGGTCACTCATTACAAACGATGCCAACGACAGCTTTAAAAGCCATAAAATATTCAACAGGAAAAAAATGACCAGAACAACTGCAGCAGTTACATCATAAGCTATGAATGAATTGAATGAATGTTTTTTTTCAAATGTAACAAACGTTATTTGTTAGCATAAATGTAGCACAGAACAAACAAGAACCTGTGTTTACAGCAATTAAGTTAGCAACCAGATAGCTAAAATTAGCACAGTTTAATTATCTTAATTTAATTATTTAGTCTTGACTTAAAGCTAATAAAAAGATAAATATTAGTTGACATTATCTAAAAGAGATTTGATAGAATGCAAAAAGACCAAAGAGTAGGTTCAGAATAGTTATATTATTCATTTTTAAAACCCTTAAGCTTTAGCCTCAGGAAAAAACTCGTTGGTCGTATAAAACATGTCCCTGTAATGTTGTGGACATCTGGGCCAGACTTTCGTTTTACTTCTGTTTGTGTACCACTGCTGATCTTTGACAGACCCAAGCTAACCCGTGGTTCTGTGCAACCTCAGGATTGTGTGTTCTCACTTCCTGGTTTTGTCTCACACATCTGAACTGTCAACCTCTGTTACATGTTCCTGTTTCTCTAACATATATTATTTATAATAAAGGTGTGAGAAAGTCTTCATGTGGAAGTAAACCAGATCCTTCTGATAAAACCCATTTTATTTAAAATTAGTTTCATTCAATAGCAACAACACCCAGAACCTAGGAGTCAGATTAATGCTGAATATATCATGATCCTGTTTCATACTATATATACACTTTTCTCAGTACTGAGTGACTGATAAAGTTAAATAACAGGAATTTAACAACAACCCCTCCTGTTGAGCAGCACAATCGTCTCTCACAAACAAGTCTGATGGCTTTTTGATTTTCTTCCTAACGGCCCTGCCTTTGACACCCACCTTCACACACCCTCCACCCACAGTCAGGTTTCTACCGAGGCCCCAATGGCTGCCTTCCTTCGACTGTGTTCCAGCAGCACAAAGGCCTTTAATGGCCCTCTTGGACTGAAAGGGGACAGACAGACACACACACACACACACACACACACACAAACACACACTTTCAGGGTCGTAAACCTTTGCCATTTCAGTAGGACAGTGATACCATGCTTTAAATATCATCTCCATATATTTACTATTATAAATAAGTTTTGTCTCGCAAAACTTTTATACATGAATTTTGCAGTATTACCTCAAACCACATTTATTTATGTATTATTGACATTTTAATATTGGCCAGATGCATGGGTTACGGCAGGCCATAAGTGGACTCCGAGCCAGAACTTTGAAACCAAATATCTTAAGTACTGTATATCTAAACAAATTATGATTTAGGTCAGGTTTTTATTCACCTAACTTGAAGCACGGAATTAAAAAGTCCATCCATCCATCCATTTTTATCCACAAAAAATATATACTTGTTTTTGATTTATTGACTTTGGTATCTTAGTATTTGTTTATTGTAGCTTTCACTTATTCCGATATAATAGGGAATCTTTGCAGGAACTACTAACCTAACTTTGCTCTATTGTACTGTTGTGTTTCAACTTACAATAAAATGCATTCTGTTCTGTGCTGACCAATCATTTTATGCTTGTTCCAAAAAAGAAAACATCCACAAATTTGCCTGTTTAATTATTTAGCCGTCACCAAAACCTAATTTGAAAAATTTGGCATTTTGTTTCAAATACAAATTCTGCCTCGGTTCCTGTGATTCGTAATCACATGCTGCTGTAAAAGCAATGGCAGTCATAACCAAAATTACATGGATTTTTATGTTTACTTTCATTTATTTATTTAGTCATTTTCTTTGGCAAATTGTAGAGTAGAGTAGAGTAGGGCTTTATTCATCCCCCTTGGGGGAAACATACTAGTACAGTAGGCAGTGCAGAAAAAGAGAGAAGAGGAGTTAACACAATAAATAGAGTAAAAAGAACTAAAAAAGCAAAGAGCACTCAAAAATTAAAGTAAACCTTTAGAAAAAAAATATACATAATAAACAAGAAAATATACATATTGCACTAAAAATTTGTGGTAAATTGGTGGTAAAAGTAAGTTATAAGTATATTATAAGTTATGCAAAAGAGCTGTACTTTTTTAAGTGCCCCAAACGTTTGCGTCATACATCCTGTTAACCTGTTATTACCAGAATTATGCCCGCACACACATTGGTTTCCTGATATAAATGTGTCAACTAAGCAATGGTCACACCCACAGTTTTTGTTTAACAGCTCCACCATCTGAGGAGAAAAACCTCTGCCAACGCTACTTGTAATTATCAGAATGACTTGATTATTGAGTGAAAAAATAAAATATAGAAAAAATAAAAATATAAAGAAGCGAAACATAAACAACATCAACTTTTAGAAGGTATAGAATAATTATAGCATGAAAATTTTGGACAAAACATGCTTCAGCAGTGCCAAAAACCTTTTGCACTAGCTCCAGTCGTCCCCATATCTCAATATACTGGTTATATCTCCGCTGGAACTTGATAGACTGTGAGGTTTTTTTTTGTACCTGGACCTCAGTGAGATTTTCTTTCTTAATAAAAGGACAGAAAATTGACTTTTTCAGACGTGGTAAAAAGTTTTAATTTTTTTTTGTCCGCGTGTACAAATACCTATAAAAAGTGAACACTTTCACTCTTTGTATGTACATTTTGCAGTACTTGGAGATAAGCAGCAGGAGAAACAGGGAGAACAGCGTCTTATATAGGTAAACAGTAGCCACATTCAACACCTGCACATATCCATTAGTGTAGCTAGTCTACCAACCCAGGGGTCAGAGGTCACGTTCCTTTACATTCTTCAATTATTAGTATGCAACGCCTTCACTGATACATGTAGGAGGCAGAGTAAGTCGTCAGGCTCTGCCGTGATTAAGACACAGTACAGTCAAGCCATGCAAACAGACGGCATCAATCAAAGACGTCAAGACTTACTAGAAGTTCTCAGGTGCAGTTTATATGGGAAATTTAAAAAATAGATGGGTTTAACATCTCCTGGGTAACATTTACCAATGTGGTTTAGATGCAGGCTGTGTAAGACTTGACAAAAAACAAGTTTTATACATTATCAAAATCTTTGGGCAGAGCTGCAAGAATGGAGGGAACAGGACCAAAGTGCGTGGGCTTAAAGCCTAGAATGAGCCCGGAGGAGTATCAGACAAAAATAAGACGTACAGATACTTTAAAAACTGTAATACCACGTCAACGAGATCAGAGAGAATTAAAAAGAGAAGTACAATAAACAATACAATTATTATTAACCCCCTTATGTGAGGCCTAGAGCCTGGACTTTAACACCTTAGTTTTTTTTATAATTACAGATGATATAAGATATTTGACTATAATCAGACCTTTCTCAAGCTTCCACGACACTATTTAACCTGCCACACAAACTCAGGAGGGGGCAAAAATGCAAGTTTGTTTGGCAGCTGTGGAGAAATAAAAAGTGCACAAAAAGGAAATAAGACCGCAAAGTTAGCTACAACAGTCCTGGTACAGATACTAGAGTTAATATTAGCTACAATGGTCTTGGTAGAGACACCACGGCTAACGTTAGCTGCAATGGTCGTGGTACAGACTATGGAGCTAAAGCTAGCTACAACAGATGAGACAAAGCAGGTTTTTTTAACTGCCCTGAACGTTCACACCACAGTACGTGGTTACCCACAAAGAGATCATTTTCAGGTATTTTCAACAGGTCAGTTTTAGCAGGTTTTTATATTAGACTGGGGTATTTAGTCATTAAGTCATAAGATTTGATAAATAATTCAGGGTTTGTATGAGAATAATGCAATGCAACCATCTTTAACTGGGGATGGTTCCCCACTCTACATAAAAGCACTTTAGAAATTCATATTCTTACTGTGGGCTGACAGAGTTCTGTCCAGAAGCGTGTACGTAAGAAGGAGAAGATAGAATTTCTACTAAAAGAAAGAAGGTTAAGTTTAAAAACCATTGCCTTGATTCAGAGGTGTGTTCAGCCTGTACACACTATACACAAACACTGTGTGTGTAATGTGTTCAGGTGTCACTTGTGATTCTCCTGATACTGTAGAGTGGAGTCGTCAAACAGAGGGTTCTTCACCTCCATCTCTCCAGTCTGTGGAGAAAGGAAACAGATCATCAGTCTTGAAACAGCCTCGAGATGAAACCAATCCTTTTAATATACACTCTCTATATGCATATGTGTACAGGTGTGGGTTTCTACACACCGGTGCGAGTCCCGGACACTCATATACTGTGAAATCTCCGCCCACTTCTTCCTCATCTGATGTGGCCTCGCTGTCAAGAACTTTTTGTTCCTGTTTGTGACTTTCAATCAAAAAACAAAAGAGGTCTTAGGTTTCGGGTTAGGGTTAGTGGTAGTGGTTAGTGGTGATGACTCGAGTGCAACAGGATGTGGATGGAGTTTAAAAAGCCCTCTTAGTCACAATAGGTGAAAAGAAAAAATAATAATAAAAAAAAGTCTCACTTTCCCATCGACAGCATTTGTTGTTTCTGATGCTGATAGTGATACATCTGAGCATTGTGGGCCAGAGTCTTATCTCCCATCTGCTGTGGGAACAGAAGAGAGAGGAAGTGTGAATGACAACTGAAAACGACAGCCTGAGCGGACAATGCAGTCATACACGGCTTATGGTTGATAAAGGTGAAAGAGTGAGAAGAGGAGTTGACAGAGGAGGTTCGTACAAACGATGTCTTATGGTTAGAATTCATAACTCTTTAAACAAACTCTTTTAAACTGCTGCTGGTGTGGTGCTCATTGCCATCTTAACAATGCCAAACGTCGCACAGGGTTGGTACAGAAGGCACAGGTTCAGGTTTTGGCTGTTGTAGACAACCAGAAACTTGTTCCTCATAAGAAATCACTGTGCTGTGTGACTCACATGTCAAGCAGGTTAAAATGAAAAGAAAAAAAACCCCAGTGCGACCCACACCGTTCTATTTGTAGAGCACACAGCTGTCCACACAACTGTAAATAAACACATTCTGCTAACACAGACATTTGCTGATGATAAGAACAATTTTGGAAGCAGTAGAAGCTGCAGATCTCACAGTATTTTGCAGCTTAAAAGTATTCACTAAACACCACTGTGATTCTTGACAACATGCTTTTATAACTGAAAAAAGAGAATTCATTACATATTCAATTATCCCCCCCCCCTACACCCCACCCAACAGCAACAAAGTAACCCTTTCCAACCTCAGTGGTGACTGATAGTCCGACTGTTTAGAGTTTGTCGACAAACTGCAACTTGTTCAACTGACTACAGGTGTGAACGGTTGGTCACACTCTATATGTGAGTCATGACCCACCAATGGAGACACACATACATAACAGGAACAAACAGTAGACACACCAGAGAGCACAGTACTCACCGATGCTCCATTGGTTGTGGCTGGTGGTGCACCAGTGCCACTGAAAGCAGGGTAGTCCACCTTCTGAGCCAAGCGGGAGTCTTTCTGCAACCTGTGGAGGTCATAAATCATCAATCACGTATAGGTATATATATAGTTAACTTACTAACTAATTAAATATTTGTTCTTAAATAAATAGTGTTGGAATTAAAAATGAATTGTATATTTTTATGTATTTGTACTACTTTTTTTTACTTAACCTTTATATAATCTAAAATAAAGTTATTAGTTTAACCTGGATTTCTGTCTGTTTTAAGTAGATTTACAAATTACAGGTCAAAATGACCCACAACATCATCATTCAATGAACATCACAAACGTGACTTTTAATGAGTGAGTACACAGTACATAGATGCTTGTGACCATTTGTGTTGGGACTTACTTGACGTAACAGATAGTAGCCAACAGCACAGCCACTGTGCCCACTGTGACACACAGTGAAATCATAACTGCACACAGAAGAAAGATACTGTCACTTCAGGGAACAACGGCTGATCAAACTCACAGCAAACCCTAATGTGTCCGGTGAACATAACCAGCTGCTGCCATATTGACTTTGACCATTTGAACAATACCATTACTATGAGTTAATGGAATAATGGGGCTAAAGTGCTTCTCTGTGTGTGTCTGTGTGTATAGACAGGGAGCAAACTCACTGATCATCATGACATCCTTCTTAGGTGGTGAGACCTTCAAAGGCCCAACTCTGCCCTCCTTTCCTGTGGCTCTGGGATGAACAGTCGTCGTGTTTGGGATGGCATACTCTTTATGTTTTGGAGCAGGAGTGACAATTTTGTCAGATGAGAGATAAAGTCGGCTTTTCTGTTTGGTCCTGGTCTTTTCATCAGTTGGTTGCAAGCTGACTGCATTTGAGGAAAGACACAGGGAGAAACACAGGGAAAAATTAGAACATTTTCTATGAAAAAGGAAAAAAGAATTAGACAATACATAGAACAGAATATAAATAGAATATAGAATATAAATATTTATCAGCTACAGCTACTTACCAAGATGTTGGTGTTTGTGTTCCTTTGCTTTGCTCTCTGATATTTCAATTTTTTGGAGAATAGCCTGGAGAAAATCAATCTCCTCGTCCAGATCAGGGTAGGATGACCCTTTAAAATAAACAATAATAATAATAAAGTACAAGATTCAGACCAACTAACATCTTCACAAGTTAATGCCTCGTGTTCAACTAAACTGGTGGATTCATTCTTACTTATTGTCCGGCTATTCAAATGTTGGTTAAATCCAATTGAATCAAAGACAGTAAACGATCAAGTAATCAATCCCCCAAAGAATAAACAGCTGCAGCTCTACATGCGGCCATTGTTTCAGAAGAAGAACCAACTACATCTGCTCTGAGCTGGCCTTGTGTATTTTTTCCTGTCTGTACTTGTCTTTTTGAGGGCACTGGCTGTGAAGTGATGGACAGGGAGTGTGCCTATGTGTCTTGTTTGTTTGTAGGCTGGTTTGAAAAAATGATGGGATGGGGGGACAATACTAAACTGTTGTTAACAGCCCTTCAGGCCAGACAGTGAGCCACATTCCTGCATCACTGTCATGGTCTCCACGGTGATTAGGGCCCAAAGTGTGTGTGTGGCCAGAGGAGGAAGCACCACAGGGGGCAAGGAGCAATCAGCCAAAGTATTCCCCTGGCACAGCCTGAGCTGCTGTATTTCCACAATAGATCCTGTAGTTCACTGTTAATGGAGGTGATCTGATTGTTGACCATAAAGTCACTCGGCAATATAAACTAAATGTAGGAGAACAGGTAATGGTGTCAGAAGCTAGCGGGATTAGAGGGTAAATGACCTTGAAAAGGTTCATATGCCCTTGTCATCGAGAACTAGTTATACATCCTGCTGAGCACTTACTTTTTTAACATGTAGTGTGTTATGTGTTATTTTATGTTAAGTGAAAAGAAGGAGGGAGAAGAAGGTTTGTGTTGCGGTAAAAGATGGATGACAATTTTGTTTTTGAATTACCAAAAAAGCTAATTTAGAGTAATAAAAAAGAAAATTACACACAGGCTAAATGGTTTAAAATTAAGAAAAGGGTTAGGGTTATAAATCAATCTAATCTAAAACAAAAAGAATCTGGTTGGTGCCAGGATTAAAAAAAGGATTACAAATTAAATATAAGATAAAGGATTACCAAAGAGGAGTTGACTAAGCGGTAGCAAAAACACAGGTCGGAATAAGCCAGAAATACTCTTACATTTTTTCACTCATACACAAATTTAAATCCTGTCAAAACTGAAGTAAGCCATTGATATAAAACATAGAGCTGTGTGAAAAAAAAAACAGATAAATACAGAATAGCTTAAACCTAGTAAAAAATATTCACAGGATATTTTTAACTTTTAAATTAGTTTCAATCATTTACTCAAAAAATATACAAGAATTGCTTAGAATTAGCCAAAAACAAAAACAAAAAAAGAACAAGCATGCCCTGGAAAAACTGAAAGTTAGCAAAAGAAATAGCTAAAAGCAAATATCTCATACAGTAGGAGTTCTAGAAATAAATAAGTGAACTTTGGTTCACTTAAGCCAGTTAAAATGTCAAAAGAAAAGTGCCGACTCCACCTACGTGACTTTTGAATGATTACAGCGTCACTTTCACTCCAGAAGGCCTGCCATCTGGCTGAGCTAATGTGTATGATATAACATGCCACCACTCTCACTGCCTGCTTTGTTTTCCTCTCACCCCCCATCACTAATGGCCATTTAGTGCACTTCATAGCAGGTGTCTGTGGAGGCGGGCGCCACCATCTGTACTTTGCAGGTGGCTGAGAGCTCCAACCGTGCACGAGCGAGCTGCCAGGATCGTGCCTGAGGACTAGGAGACTCAAGGAGAGTTGATTAAATTTTTAGGTGATTATTGAGCAAGTGTTGACTGATTTAAAGTTTGCAGGATTAATAGCTTGGTAAAGGGAACAAGACAATGGACAGTTGAGAATAAATGAGCTTATGATAAATAAGTTCCTCGGACAAATCAAACACGCTCCACCGAATTTACTGGACTCCTGGTCTGGACCCAAGTCATTAGATCACTCTAAAGATTTTCAGTGTGATCTAAGCCAGACCTCTCTGTTCACTGTTTTTTTTTTTGGAGACCTCCCTCTTTTTTTCATTAGGGTCTAAGTATGCGTCAGCTGGTTCAGTGTTGCAGTGCAAATTGACACCAATGCCTAAGAGTCACTTTGTTCAAAAATCATCTCATGTTGTTCTCTCCCGCAATATATTCCTTATATTCCTGGATGCACTAAAGCAGGGGTCAAAAACCTCTCTGAAACTGAGAGCTACTTCAAAGGCACTCAGTAAAACGAAGAACTACTTGTTTGACACTGACTTCCCGAACAATGTAATAACAATTAGTTCTGGAACATACAGTAGTAGACACTCTTTTTATTATTGTCCTTACACCCGTTTGCAGTGTAACTGATTAAAAATGGGGGGGCTACCAGGAGCCCCTGGGCACCATGTTGGTAACCACTGCACTAAAGCATCCTTATAACATTGATGGCTAATGCTAACGCACACAAGTGGTAGGTTGCATTAATAAACAAATGATGTTCACGTTCATTTAACTAGTCATAATGAAAATACTCAAATGAAATGTTACAATATATGACTAATTGGCTGAAATATTACTAGTATTAATTAAAACAGGGAATCTGGTAGATGCTAGGGTATGAATCTTGTATTTAGGGGTGCACCAATGAATCTGTGAAAAGAAAACGATTTGTTTTTAACTGCGAATCAGCGACAGCTGAAGAAAACCTCAACCATAGTTGAGAACTCACCCAGGAAATGTATCAATTGTGTGCACGTGTGTAGTTTTACACACACTGTCTACGCTCACACACCTCTGCCTGTCGAAGGGAGTTTTGTCACCAGCTTGATAATGACCCATAACCTCTTGAGAGTCACCCAGGGGGTGGGTGGGTACAACAAACAAACACTAAACATCTCAACAGGGAATGTGTGGCTCCAACACATCTGTGCTGATCTTAGAAAACCATCACCCTTCTTCCTCCGCCAATCACAGGAAAGACAACTCCCCAGCCATTCTTTCATTTTCTAAGACAAAGAGACAAATCCCTAAGCAATCGATCATGTGACCTACATATAGTGATAAACATAGCCCAAATCTGTTCACTGAAAATCTGGCCTACAAATTAACCAAAGAAGATCTGTTTCTCCTCCTTGTCACTGACCTAAGTCTGACTGAGATGTGGCCCATGTGTTATGCATTAAAAGCTAATGAGTTTCTGTATTAATTTATCTTACATTTTTATACATATAACAGTAATCTGTTTTTGAGCCACGAGTAACCATTTTCTAGCATTTCTAGGATTTTGTCATAAAGTTCTAAGACTGGTGGTATCATTTCATAGGTGTCTGATTTTTAAACCTGAAAGATGCTGCACCACGTTTCTCAGACTGCAACAACTTTGACAAAAACCTAACCTATCTGATCTGTTTGCTGTCACATTTGGTTTGTCCCTGTAAACGCCATATTTAATGAGGTTTCCAGTGAATTTTCAACACTAGGAAAACGCTGCCCTCTAGTGGGAATTATACTGGCATCATATAGCCCAGGGATCACCAACGTGGTACCGGGGGTCACCTGGGTGCCCTCATGGCAGAAAGTTTGGTAACCACTGACTTAAACGTTAAATTTTAAGGGAGAATCATGTTTCTGTCTAACAAATCTTCACACGTGGCCATTTCACGCTGTCAAGAAAGGTTGAGCTCAGTATCTGAAAGGTCAATAATCCAAAGGTCAAACTGAGTGTATCATGGAAGACTATAATAGTTCCGCATTTAGGCCAAAAGAAAAGGGTACGTGTCAAAATATGCTACAATAACATGTTGCGACATGTCCCTGATCCAGGGAAGTGAAAAAGGGTAAATGATCAGGGGAAAGAATACAATGATTTTTATACTAACAAATGAAAAGAATGAGCAATACCTTGAGATAAAATCAGTTAGAAAAAAAATAAATGCTGGTCCGAGGACTAAGGCTGTTTCCTTCTTTAACTCCACTAGGTGTCACTATGCCCACATACGCTGTATTGGTAATCAAATTGTGACTTACAGGTAGTAAGAGCCACACTTGATGACGTATATTTTCGGTCATGTTGCTCTGACCGAAAATGTCAAAAAGAAGCACACAGAGTGGAAGGATGTAAAGAGAAGCTGTCTTTCCATTACAGACATGAACTGGAAAAGTCTGATCTAAAATAGTAGAAACACAGATCAGGTCATCTTTTTTTCAAAGTAAAACAGGTATAAAAGAAAGAAATGGAATTGAGCCAATGTTAACAAAAAACAAGAAAAAAAGTTCTGATACCTTAGCTGGCTTTTGGCTTATTAAAAATAAAATGTATAATTAAAAAAAGAAATTAGGCATGGAGTAGCTAAAACAACAATGATTTGTGGAATAAACATTAAAAGTTCTAATGATATAAACATATCATTCCCCAAAAGCTAAAATGTATTGTGTATTAAATGCCAGAGAACCACAGTGAAGGACAAAGCTAAATGTTAGCCAAAACACAGGTTGACATCGCCTACAATAACAACAAAACATGATCTATAACTTGTTAAAATAGTTTTCCAAATTGATAGCTAAAGCTTAAATGTTAAGGTGATTTTTTTAAAAACTCAATAACAACTTAAACAACAAAGAAGTGAGAGTTGAAAATTTACAAGATTAATTTAACTATAAAAACAACTGTAAAAAGAATAAATAACAACAACAGACACAATAATGATAAAACAATTATTTCTAAAGGTTAGCCAAATATATATATATATATATATATATATAAAGAATTGCTGTGAGAGAATTAACAGAATATAGAAAGCTAAAAGAGATGTATAATTTAGAAAAAAACACTACAGGAAGTATTGAAAAAGATGGTAACAACAAGTTTAGAAATAGGTAAAAGTTTATAAACAAATAATCAGAACATATTGCATAGGTGCAAAATAATATTTTTATATTTTTCTGAAAGGTATAAATGTGTTGTTATTATTATTACAAATATCTCACAGTAAAGTAAACTTCAGGCTTAATGGAAACTTCTCCCATCTACACAGGTTGTCACTTTTAATACCTGCACAGACAAGGTAGTATTTAACTCGTGTTTGTTGCTACCTGAGAGGACAGAACACAGCTCCGAGGGATTCTCAGTGTGTTTACCGATGGCAGTGAACGCCTCTATGTCAAACACAGGCAGGTCCTAGTGACAATAAAAAAGTTCACTGGCTCCCTGACTTCCTCTCTGCTCAGAGTGTTGTCAAAGTGAGACCACTAAAAGTGTTACCTGGGCCTTTACCAAGAAACTGATTTACAAGAGGAGAGGGAACAGAAACCGGACAGCAGTGATTTACCATCAGGAAGAATGGCTCTGCCAACTGACTCTGCCAGAAGGTTATAAACTCTGAGAGTGATAAAGAAATATGACATTAGAGAGAAGGAGGAGAGATAAAGGACATTATATATATATATATGACAGACCTCGTTCTAATACTCTGGTAGGACTGTAAAAATTAGATACATATTTGTACAACATACTACTCTAGCAACACAGCATATTGTCTATGACTAAATATTGCAGTATGGCTGTCATCAGTGTAATACAACATCAGATAATACTACAGTAGTACTGCAATTATATCAGTGCGTACAAGGTAATATTGCAGCAGTGCTGCAGTGATATAAGTACTGAATAAAAATGAGATACTGATTGGTATCCAAAAATAGTTACATCGAGGGAAACTGGACAGATTAGGTTTCACCTCTCATCCACGAGGCTTCTTCAGTTCTTGTCACTCATAACCTGCTGCCAAATACTTCATTATAAATAAAACACACATACACATCTGGCAACAGCCCTTATGACAGCATCACAAATTATTTCATATTTACAAATCTCCAAAACCCTCTCTCTCTCTCTCTCTCTCTCTCTCTGTCACTAAATGTCACCGAAAACAGATAACAGATTCATGTTGCTGCTCGGCTCTGCTGATGGACATGAAGGGCAAAAGAGAGGGAGAGATGGCATCTAAAGTGATTAAAGCTGGGAGAGTGAGAGGGGGTGTTGCAGACGCAGCAGGGGTAAAGCAGGATTAAAAAGCACCACGGATCAGACATCGCAACGTGGTTCATTAGAAATTTGGATGTAAGAGGAGCTTCGTGATGTAGAGATGACTGACGGAGAAAAGGTGTGGGAGATATGGAAGAAAAAGGAAGTAAAGATGTGGAGAAAAAAATAGATAGATGGATAGATCAGTAGGTTAGTAGATGTAGATAGATAGTGTTAGTAGTATTAGGTGGGGCAAAAAAATCTGAATGAAATAATGTCATTAAGAGTGAGTTGAAGTTTTAAAAAAGTGTGATCTAAAGTTTAAAATAAAGAGTGATCTGCAGCTGTTCTAGTTATCACATCGATCCACCTGCAGTCAGGTTAGATAATCTCTTTATTTGATTACTGCTACTTTAACAGAAATGTGACCCTGGTAGACCTTGTATCAGGACACACACACACGCACGCACAAATAAAGAAGTAGGTCAGACTCACAGAAGGACCATTTGGTAGCAGATTGCAGGTAGGGAGCAGTGGGAACAAAGCAGCTAATGAGCCAAGAGGGGCTCCATGGTGGCCTTGGTAAAGGTGAGCATCACAGTGGGAGATAATGAGACAGAGGAGGGAATAGTGCGTGGGAGAATGACTCCCTTGTTTGTGTCCAATAATGGATTTCAGCGTTACATATGCTGTCAAAAGGGTGTGGTGAGCTCAGAAATTATAAAAATGGATTAAAATATTAAAAGTTGACCTTTAAATTCCTATGATGTGCATGATAGGCCTATTTTATTTAAAATGAACATCTTCATGTTCTGGTATTGGACATTAGCATTGCTCATAGCCAGGAAATGTTTGCCAATGAGAAGGTCTGGATAAAGTTTGATCAAATTTGAGGAGGCAAATAAACATTTGGGGTTGGCGAGGAAATATATATATGTAGAATATAAATGCCAATCAAAACATTTGCTCAAGACTGCCCCCTGTCATAGCTACAATCTGCCACAATAGGTAACTTCTGCTACTATAGAGCCGAAACAGTCAATAATGCTTCTCTCTCTGATGGGGTATAAAAATGAGAAAGAGTCAGGATTTGTCATCACTAGTCTCCTTCTCTCCCTCCTCCTACTTATTCTGCCAACCTCCTCCTTCTTTCTGTATCTTTGTATGAAACAGAAAGAAAAGAAAGATTCTCAGATTACTTGTGAGTCACCGTTCTGCCCTGCTCTGCTCACTCCCTGAGAAAACATACCAATCAGTGACAGGACATGGAGTGGACACACTGTGGGAACTCTACCATTGGGTGGAAATGTCCATGTCCTACATACAGTACAAAAGTACTAAATGCAGATAAAAATGTTTTTTGAAAAAAAAATATTTGTAGACTCCTGGTATCAGTTGCAGTGGGGTGAGCACCTGCACTTACTTAATGCTGATGGAGTCTGAAAATCTCTGCTCAGCACTTCATCTGTTATTGACCACACGTCGAGTTAACTTTACGGAACATATTGCGGTCAGAGGTTGTTATTTTGCTCAAGCACAGGCAGATATAAACCGGCATCCTAACAAAAACCTGCCCGGTGTATATGTACTTTATTAAGTGTGATGAATCAATGTAACAGTGTGGGAAATAAAAGCAAAAACAAACCAAAAGAGGTGTAACAATTCACAGCTGAGGAAGAGGCAAATAAAAAGTGCTTTTATTTTCCTTGACAAGCTTTTTTTTAAAAAAAAATAAAAAAATGTATCCCATACTTGGGAAACTGTTGTGTTAGCAGCAGATATGCTACCTCTTCATAGCAGCAGATATGAAGAGGTTTCTTCCTCTTGTAGTGGACGTTTTTCTCCCCACATTTGCCAAAGTTCTTCCACCCCACATACAATGATCCATTTATCACTGTGACCTCTTTTTTTTGAGCGGGTGGGGTCTAAAATGGCATTTTATGTTAAAACTGTAAACTCTATTAAGGCAAAGCATGTTTTTAAATAAATAAAACTGATGTGACAAGGCTAAGCTGAAGAGACCTAACTCATTGGAGTTGCATGTTACACATAAGATGAGTCAAATTATATTGGACAAAGAAGTAGTTGTTAGTAAATTCACACAAATGATTGTGAAATTGCCATGAGACACAGTCGTGCATCAATGTTCCTCGCACACAGAACTGGCTAACTACTGAGACAGAAGATGGATGGACACTTAACTAAAATAATGACTTTTTTTGCCATTACAAATTTGACAGCTTATCCTTTTCAATATAATATTTTTTGTTAATACTGGTAAGGTTTGGCATAACTCCATAGTCAGAAATACTTCCAGAATATATACCAGAAATAAGACCAGAAATAACTCAATTATTTAACAGTAATATTTGTGGTTTATAAAAAAAGTAAGAAAAGTGATTATAGAGAAAGACAAAAAAAATACAGCCTGACTTAGGCAGAAACTTTCACATGTACCAAAAAGTCTGTGTTTTGTCAGACTTGCATAACAATTTGTCAAGTACCACATACATGATCAAAGAGAAAAACATGATGTAACACACAAACTTGAAAGACACTACGTGCGTGAGACGTGATGTGACTTCTGACCATCTGATGTTTGGCTACGTAGCCAAGAACAGAGGCAAACTGAGGTGTTCTCACACAGAGTGTAGGTGTGCCTGCTGCACACCTACACTCACGCTAAATCACTCACACACGCACACAACACACACACACACACACACTGTGGGGTAGGCAGGTGTTCACTTCTGTGTCACCATACACTCGTGCTCCTTCAAGCTGTTTCTCACATGCAAATCACACAGTCTGTAATTGTGTTTTCCTGCTCAGGTTCATGTCCATGCATAACAGAAAAACAGAGGAGGAGAGGAGGAGAGGAGGAGAGGGGAAGAGGAGGAGAGGAGGAGAGGAGGAGAGGGGAAGAGGAGGAGAGGGGAAGAGGAGGAGAGGGGAAGAGGAGGAGAGGAGAAGAGGAGGAGAGGGGAAGAGGAGGAGAGGAGAAGAGGAGGAGAGTGGAAGAGGAGGAGAGGGAAGGGGGAAAGGAGAGAGAAAGAGAGACATAGAAAGAGACAGCAGGGAAAGTTAAAGAAAAGGGAGATTGCAGAGGAAGTAGGAAATGTTTTTTTCAGGAGGGTCTTGTTTTTCCCCATTGTGTTCATTTCCTGGTGGTGTGATTACAGACAGGAAAAAAGGCCAACACTGAATCAAGTGGAAACATTAGAGAGCTGCGCATAGTCCTTTTGACTGGATGTGTACAAGTAACTAGTGCTAATCTCTCTCTCCCTTTCTCTCTCCCTGTGTGTGTGTTTGTTCATGCGACTGAGGACACTCAGTACCTTTAGTACAGCTTTACCAGATGTTTTACAGGTGCCCATGGGGTGAGAGACCTTTTTGATGTTAAAGATTTTGTTCGAAATGCAATAGATTTGTGTGTGTTTGTGTGTGTGTGTGTGTGTGTGTGTGTGTGTTTTGCCCTCCTGTGCCAAAACTAAACAGAAGTGAACCCTCCTGTTTTCTTATGCTGTGTTTTCATCAGCATCAGCTGCTAAACTCCACCTCTTTGAGGCTACTAGTTATCATAACACAAGGAGACAATGTTAATGTCTAAATGACTATTCAAGACTCTACAGTGTAAGAGTCCTGGTCTGTGTTAATTCAACCTTAACTTTGTGTAAATGGTATAAAAATCCTGATCATGCTAATGAAAACACAGCAGGTTGTGATTTAGTTTTCTGAGTTTCATTTCAGTTTTGTTTTTTTTTTCTTTATCTAAAATATCAAATAGCAGTTTTTATACTAAATTATTACATGATTTGTATTCACTGAGAATAAACCATTGTGTCAATACTGAAATTTAACCAAAAAAAAAAAAAAAAAATTCATCAAGTCATGCATTCCACAAACCTGATGGAAACAACCGTAACAAATTCTGAATGTTCAGCAACAGAAAACCACGAGTCTAAACAAAAACAACAACCTCTGTGGAAAGTGTCTGCTTCAGTTTAGGAATCCTTCACAGTTTCCAACTATATGTGATGCTATGACTATGGCGGCCAAGTGTTTCTTTTTCTCTGGGGCACTGAAATTTAGATTAGATATAACAGCAGGTCTACCATGAACACAGGCTAACACAGTCAGGAAATAGATCCACTGGATGTTTAAAGACAGGGCCGTGAAGGTGAAAAGGAAGTAAAAAAAAGAAATGTTCAAAGAATGTTCTACTTTGTTGCAGAACCGCAAAAAAGGCTCAACATCTTATCTTATTATCTGTCATCAGTTTTTCTCTGCCGCAGAAACGTCTTGTCGTGTCAGACAAAGGGAAGTGGAGGTCATTTCATAGAGAATAATGACTGTCATCATAATTAGAAGTGGCAGCACATCCCACAGCAAACACAAGAGCTGTTAACGTCGCCTGTACAGCAGGAAGAGAAGAATGTGGACATGAAATGTTGTCTCACACACAATGGCTACTTAATTAGGTATTCCCTGACAAAATAAAAAAAAGAAACCATTAGTTACAGTGGGGAAAATCAGCCATTAGACTATTTCTGCACTGCGTCACAAACTCTACAGCAGTGGGTCTTGACCAAACATGGGCCGCCAGTGCCTGGACAGCCACAAAAAAACGTTCACGTTTGCACCTGTAGGCTCCAGGACTACATAGGATATCAACTGATGATATCTTATCCATTAGAAGCTGAGTTATGTTGTAGCTTTCGACCACATGGTGGCGGTAATGCATGCAGTTCTTTGACAAACAGATAAGAGTGTCTTCTATATGCTAGCTATAGAAAAAAAATGGCATAATTTAAAAAAAATGAATTTTGTTATTGAATTATTGCATAAGTACAATCCCGACTTCAAGTGAAAAGACGTAACACCGTCCCCGTGGCCTGTTTGGTCAGGATGTGGCTTAATGCAGATGCAAACACGTGTGCGAAACAGCTTACATGTTAAACAACTATATTTTTTTCAGATTTGACAATGTTCACCAGGAAATTTGATGAAAGACACTTCAGTGAAACTAGGACAACATTGTACTTCAAATCAGCTGTACAGAGAAACATGATAATGTCAACTTCTTTACTTCCTGACTATCGCTTAAATGTGCTGTACTTTGCAACGGTGATAAAGACAGTTATTAGGCAGAAATTGAACTAATAATTTCTCTCTAGACATCCAACTCCAGGCAAAGAAAACCCACAAAGTAGCCAATGGCTGACATAAGTGCTTCTTTTCTGGCCATCCCATAATTTCAACATGATGGGTTTATTTCTTTGCGGTGACCCACGGAAGCTGTCAGATCTCCTCAAAGACCACACAAACAACATTACTGTTCCATTAGAAACCAGACCACAGCAGCTTTACACTGCATTTTCTAAACGGCTTCCTGGAAGCACTGACACATATGTCAAATGCGCTGTATGACAAATCCATCCAATCCAAGATTAATTAATCTGTTTTGTTTCTGTGGAGCTAACACTAATCACTTGTTCTGTAGTATTTTCCAGAGAGAGAAAATGTGGTTAAACCACAGCTTGTTCCTCATTTCAGTCCTTATGTCGCCCTGCAGCTTATGCACTGCATAGATTTAGTGATTTTAACACATCAGCCTATGGTAGGAGTTGTATGGTATCTGTTCCATCTCCAGGGATGGAAAGATCCCTATCTACTTACTTCATTGATTCACTGTGTGTGTGTTTGTGCCTTCTACTGAACAGATGACTAATTTTACTGCCGGAGAGAAGCTTCAGGCAAAAAACACTAATAAATAAAGATGAGTTTGAGTGAATACATGAGTGTGAAACAGCAACAGAACGCCACACTGAATAATCAAGTTGTTGATGGTTTTTTTCAAGCGGGGGCAGATTTCATTACATAAATGTATTTACCCACAGTTGCTTTTGTTGTCCTGCGATGGGACTAATGTCATCAAATGTTCTTTTTTTTTGTACACAGTAAACCGCTTTCTCATACATCATTAGTCAGTCACTGAACAATAGTCTATGGTTTGACATTACAGGCAAACATTCCTAAAAGTCATAACTACGATAACTAAGTTTGTTTATAAAAGAAGTCTCAAAGCTCATAAATACCAACAACAATTAGCTGAACGTTAGCAAATGACAGTTTGGATGTAAAACCACATTTCAAAATACACTGCAATTACTGGTACGACAATTTGGACACACATTTTAGAAAATATCATAAAAGGTGTCATAAAAATAGTTGCATTGATCCTGTTGAACATGAATGAACATGGAGTTCTGTACATTTAGGTCGTCAAACAATCAGTTCTGAACCAAATGATGACAACTATTTGATGGAACTGAATGACAGTTCTTCCAGTTTTGGAAAAAGACGAGCCAGTGTTCCTTAAGCTGACTGACTCCAATGTGTTTACATATGATGTTTGCTAAATGAAACACCTGACTGCTGCACACACGTCACCACGTCTAATAATGCACCAGGAAAAAGCTGATCCACTGTTTTACTCATGTCATGTAGACATTTGCTATACATTATGTACTTTGGTCTAAATTGGGCTACATCAAGACTGCAGCGTGGCTCAGAAGTGACTTAAAACATGTTACTTTACCTTTGGATTTAAATACAAGCAATTAAGTCCCCTGCATTAGTGCTACAACTATTTGACTTACGTCGGGATTCCGTTCTTGGGGCGCAACTAGCTCAATTTTCGCCGTACGTTGGAACTCACATACTGTACATATATGTATGGCGTACGACCGGCGAATGTAAACAAAGCCGTCTTTTGCATATGGCACCAAATGATTAAATATTCGCCACCTCTGGTCGGCAACCGGTTCCCATGCGAATTTTGTTTTTAAAGCTATATGTCAGAATGATGGAACAAGACTTTCTTAATACATTTAAGGGAGATAGCGACATAACCACGAAACGCCATAGGTCGAGGACATCGTAAACCAAGGACTGCCTTTTACACTGTTTTTAATTGCATTTTTATGGTATCATCATAATTTATTGTTTCATTATTTTTTTGATGAGGAAGAAACTGGTATGTAAACACAGTTGTTACTTTTCCCTGTACATGATGGAGAACAGAGACTTACTGGTTTCTAACTAAGTGTGAAATAACAAAGATTTGGATGTTGGATCCAAAGACATGCAGTTTGACCGACATTTTGTCTCTCTGTCCATCAGCAATAGGGCCACCATGTGACTGACTGGACCGTCCAGCTGTTAATTTTCTCACACTGTGTTGAGTCGAAAACGCTAAAAGACCTTAGGAACCTTTTTTCCTACCCTACCTCACATCACATCTCTGTAATGTGCATCGATGCACATTGTTAACAATTAACCTTGGGTTAGTCTTTCCGACTCTAGATTTGGTTCACACTATGGCATATTATATATAAAGTATTTAACATTTAAATGCCACACAATTCACATTGAGTAATTGTAAGAACAGATGTAAGAGGAGGGTCTAAATAGGTCATATCTATTTTTAGGTTTACAAATTATAACGTAACAGTTAGAAGAACAGCAATAACAATTTCCACTAACAGAAATCTGCATTTAAATCTACATTTTGTTGTGAGGAATAGAGTTGAGAGTGACTAGTTATATTGACCAGAGCCACTTGTTATTAGCATGAATATGGTGGTTAGCTAAAATATACATTTACAAGAACAACAAACAATATTTTTCAAATATTAATTCTTTGTTTTTACAAATGAAAAGTTATATTTACAAGCTATATTTAAAAAACTAGCTGTTTGTTGACTGTTCAGATAAGGTCAGGGTATTACAGAAAAGTGTCCAGAATATTCCAATATATATATATATATATATATACAACCTTAGGATAAATTAGTCACAAAAATATCTAACCTTTATCAGATACAAATCAGATTAAGTCTGGAATGAATAAGGAAGCCTTGGAGGCGTCATTGCTACGAATGAGCTCTTATTTTTGTCTCAAAAGGAAGTTTGCGTCAAAGTTTATACAAAACATATATTTCTGAAAGCTATAAGTAGAATTTTAAGATTTAAACAAGTAAACACATGTCAGAATTACATGAGGTAAAACAAGTCTGACGTTATCTCAGAATTCTAGGGTAAAAAAAAAGAAAATTAAACGTACCCGTACTGTTACGTGTAAAGGAGTAGAATAAAACTTTTTTCTGTATAAAGTCGAAAGTAGTTCTAATAAACAAACACATTTTCCCCAAAAATAGACACAATTGTCTGATTTGCATTAGTTGACAACACCCACCACGAAACAAACTAAACACCGTCGAGTCCTTATTTACGGTAAAGGAAAAATACATAAAGTATGGGCGCGGGACTTCTTATTCCACAAAAAATATGCTTTTAAGTTATACTAGTGTACTAGTGTAATTCGAATGGTTCTACCTGGAAAAGCAGCGGTGACGGGGACGCAGAGCAGGATGAGCAGCAGCGGCAGCAACGGCACAGAGGCCCCGCTCTGGAAGCTTCTCCGTCGGCCACAAAGCAACAGCATCTTCGGCCTCTTCTTCATCATAACCACAGCAGGTAGTGACACACGGGGCAGCCGTCATTACCCCATGACTTCAGTAGTGCCTTTTATTGTCCACAATACCCAGACAGAGTAGCAGAAGATAAGCCGAACAAGCTGCACCAGAGCGGAGTGCGTGGATTTAATCCACTGCGGGGCTAAAGATAGCGTAGACTCAGCTCTTAGGCACAGGAGGAGGAGGGGTTCCCGAGTGAATGTGGTACCTTCATCATCTGCTCGTACAATTACAAGAAAATGAAATGAATGGTTTTGGTTTTTAATATAAACCCCGACGTAAAGTTACATTTTTCATCTTGAATTATTCAGAACTTACTTCAGAAAATTGACAAAATCCACTTTTAATGCGTTTGTTGTAAAATAAAATTTCCCCTACTGCACCTGAAGGCAGCACCTCAGGTGAGGACTTCTGTCCGACTCAGTTCGCTTATTATAGCAAGTTTTTCAGTAAATTCGCTTTAAAATATTTTTACAGACGTTGATAAAATGATATCTGGTTAGCTACAGCACACTGGCAAAGGCAACTAATTCGCCGGTTTGCCAGATAAAATTAACTTTCTATCAATACCAAAAACTACGATGGCACATGTGATTAATACGAAAGCAATTTAAAGAAAAATGCAAATTTCTTTCAAAGTATCCCACTATGATGATTTAGCAATAAACGCTTTTTAAAATAGGGCTAAAATGTGTAAATTGAGTGGTCACTGTTTTAGTGTGAGGCTACTGAGGTAGTGTTGGGTGGGTTGAAAGTGTTCAATATTGTATTATTTATCTTGTGACTCTTAACTGGCCTCGATGGTTGGCTGTTGACCTAACATTAGATGTTCAATTGTATGTATTTAATTGGATTATAAGATGTATATGAAAATGTTCTCTTGGGTCATGCTTTATGGTCTATGTTCCTCTAAATAGGATTGCCTTCAATAGCAATACCATGTTGTAAACCAGTAGACTACATTCCAACTTGTGACCAGTTCATTTATGGACACACAATGACAATATGTCTAATGTGACGTAAGTAAGAACCGGTTTTATATGTGCTTTTGTTGCCAAAAGTACACACTATTAGTTTGTCATCAAAACACATATTTTTTAACTACAGTGGTCAAAAACCAGCATAACTGGGTCAACAGAACCCTGTGACTAAATTAGTGGAAGGTGCTAAATTATTACATTAAGGGTCAGAATGATTTGAATGACGCAGATGTAGTAAAATGATGCCCACAGTGACATTTTAAAAAAGATGCTAATGTCAATAAGCATCAAATAGGTAAACAGTACATGTAATTGCGGACTATTGTTGTCTTCACCTCCATTAGCTCTATTATTTTTTCCCACACACCCCACCAAGGGTGAAAGGCAGCTGCTGGTGACAGAGAGACAGAGAAACAAAAACCTGGATCAGATTGACAGCAGATAAAAGCTAGTGTTTGTTCAGAGTAAAAACAGACCATCCCCGTCAGGGTGTATTTAGTTATGGAGATTCATTTCTTTCTTTCTTTTTATGACACTTTCCTTATTTTAATGCAAAACCAGTTTGTGGTTAGGTTGAAATACTGTGGTACTGTGGTCCTTTTACCATTATCACTTCAATCATCATTTGTGTCAGTTGGATGCTTGTTGTATTAGCTCTCAGCATTCTAAATACATGGTTTTGTGTTTCTATTAATTTCTTATCTAACCCTCATATTTAGATATAGTAAGAAAATACAGAACACATTAAAAATGAATACATCAATTAGCTAATGCCAATTAGAATGAAGGTGAGCAAATAAATTGGTAACTTACATATTAAATCCAATGTTGGACATAAATGTAGCCAAATAAAAGGTTACCTTAGGAGAAAATGTTCTGGATATGACTTAAATCTACAACTTACATCAATCTAATTTACAATTTTACTAAAAATGAGAAAGGTATAAAAAAAGAAAATGTGTTGTGGTGTTTTGTTGTTTTTTAACTAATTCTTGACAAAATTAAAATGGATAAATTAGCTCATATTAAAGTTATGTCAGTAAGATTCAAAAGATTGATTGAAAAAATGCTGTGTCATGGTCAAAATGTCTCTGAATCATCTACTGTAGGTTTTTACTCAGGTCTAACTGAAGGCATATGGACACCACAGAAAAGAACCTTTTTTGTAATTTATTGACCAAACTGTCTCAGGTCACAATGAGAAACTGAACAGAGAAAAGGTATGGAATCGTGTCATGCATCAAATATGGCACAGTTTCAGCTTTAGCCACTGATTAATGAACATGAATTAATTATTTTTTTAATAAGGAAAAACAGCAGAAAATAAAACAGCATTAAAAATTCACTTATTATGTCTGGTCTTCTGTGTGAGAACGGTAAAGGTAAAACAGTCCTGAGGTATACAGGTGGGCAGTGCCTTATATTGGCTAATACAAACCAAAATATAAAATGTCACTTTAGAAAGAAAAATTAAAAATGGACTGAGCAGCATTTAAATGAAAATACACTGTACATGGAGAAAAGAAAAACCACCTACTTTCGGCTCACATTTCATATAAAAAACACAACCTTTTGTACATTAGTAAGATTAAAGCAAATTAACTCATTGTGCATTTGTCTCAAGTATATGGTTAAATGTTAAGAATGCAAAACGAGTGTGAGTGTGATGGAAATATATTTCTACATTGCAATTTAAAAAAAGTAAAAAAAATAAAAATAAAACACTGTTTAATTCTAATTGCAGACCGGCAGTTTTGTGTTTTAGAATATGTAAAATGTACTGTACATTAGCGACCCATAGAGATACTACAACTGTAACACAGTCTCACACACACACACAGAACCATACAGATATGAAGTCAGGTAAGTCAGTATAACCAAACTTGTGTTCCGAGTGGTCCGTGGTCAGACCGTGGACCAGACTTTGATGCTTTACCTGCAGTATAACAGATATTGTTATCCTGCAAAGTGTGTTGTTTTGTTTTTTTTTGCAATATTATTAAGGGAAGATGCAACAGGGCTAGATTCTTTCAAACTAGATCCAAAACAAATATCTTCCAGACTTTTCTCAAAGATGAGCAGAACCCGTGGCAAAGACCAAACCTTTAATATTGCAACTTAACCTCCCAGTACAGAGGTCACCAAACACCAAAAGAAGAGCCGGCTCTTGGTATAGGCCACATGGGCGGTTACTTAGGGTGCCCTCTGCTGGAGGGAGTGATTCAATAACCTCTTTGAAAAAAATTGGGGGCGTACCAAACCATAATCCCAAAAACATATCTGGTGATTATTTTATCCATTATAGGAGTGAATCTCTTTTATGAAAAAGAACAAGGATTTTCTCCAGAGTACACTTCCATATTTATGCAACAATACAAGGTTAGAAACCTTAGAACTAGATCAGGCATGGGCAAACGTTTTGGCCTGTGGGCCAAAATAAGGTTCAAATATTGATTAGTGGGCTGTTTCATTATTGGTTGAATGTAGAATGTTTGAGCTAAATAATATGAATAAAATGTTGAAGATTAAAGCGAAAGCTTCAGTGAAATTGAAATTACTATCGATGTTGTAATGCATGAAACAGAAGGACTGACATCAGTCTTCCCCTTCTCTTGTACTAGTGTGTGGATGGCCGGATTAGAAGGCCCAGCGGGCAGCATCTGGCCCAGGGGCCATAGTTTGCCCATGTCGAGAATGCAACTAGACTGTGCTAAAATGTCAATCATTTCCAAACCTAGTCAAGTTTACCAAATGGAATTGATTTGATTTGAGAAGAAATTGTCACACATATGCGAGCACACACACACACACACACACACACACACACTCTTTTCACTCAAGGGTCACCACAGCATTCTACACATTTACTCTTTAAATTCCCTGAAGATTTTCACCATTACAAAATTAATAAATAAACTAATTTAAAATGGCCCCAGTTCGTCTACTTCATTTAACACGGTATAAGTCACTAACACCACCTGGTGGCCATATTCAGGTATTATTAACAGTACTGGCAGACATTAAAGGTGCATCTAGAATAAAAAACATACAGCGTTGCATAAAAACATGTAGTTGAGTGTATTGTTGTTGCCTCATCTACTGCATAGTCAGGTGAGGAACTAATGTTCTACCCCACCATCACCACACACAGGCAGTTCTTCTGGTTCAGATTTATCCTAAAGGTTTTGGCTCACTACAAGTCCAAACTAATTTTCTCCACCACACAGGGTAAAAGCCACAACTTTCTCACTGAAACACAGCACCGTGTCTGTAACTGTGTGGGGTCATGCAGGTCAAAGTGCTCCAGGTCAGAGGCCAGTGTTGGTGTCTGGGGCTCTTGTAAAACAAGATCAAGGATTTGTTTTCTGTTCAGTTTGTGAGTTTGTGGGCAGAGATGAATCCGCTGAAAACAATTCAGTCCTGAGATCCTCTCTGTCTGTTTCTGTCCTGCAGATTTGCTCCTGATTTTCCTGCTGCTGCTGCTCTTCTTTCGTTGACAATTCTCCTCCGGACTCCTTCATCTCTTCCTCGAGAACCACACCGTCTTTCTCCAGGACCAACTCCAGTGTGGGGCCTCTGACTGCTCCTGCCTCCAGCTCACCCTCCTCCGCCAGGCGGAGTTTGATGTTCATGCCCACAGGTTTCTCTCTCTTTTCTGGACAACGAGGAGGACAGTGTTTAACAAAAATACAACAGACAGAACTACACCAGGAAGACTGAGGATATTTTGATATTTGTATTGATTTAAGGTTTTTAGCTCACTTCACCTTAAACCATCAAAATCAACCATTGTTTTTTCCCTTTTTGCATAAGAAAGTCATATTATATATATATAATTAATGACAGTCACACTCTGTTAAATCTGTGACATTTTTCATGTAAGCGTAGCTCATGTTTTCTCTGCTAAAAATGTAATCTAAAAATTATTCTAATGTCTCTTAAGATAAATACATTAAAAAATATATATTTTAAATTGTAAACCAAGAAAACTTTAAAGGCATTTCAGAACCTGAAACCCTTCATATTTTTCTATACCCTTTAATTGGTTCTTAAAAACAAAAAATGAATCTGGTAATAATCAGTATTTTTCCCATCCTTAGAAAACACCAACAGTAAACAATGACCTATGAAGCGTTTTTTATGAGTTCTACCTAAAAGTCTGCCTATAAATCGGTCAACAGCTTCCATCACTGTGGCTGCTGGTAGACAAGACCCTTCATTTTTTGAGTTATTACACATTGGTAAGCAAAACAGTGTCTGGACCCACACATG
>NC_024320.1:4040686-4057531 GCF_000523025.1 Cynoglossus semilaevis
AGTGTTGTTTTTATATGTTATTTTATATATAACACCACTGTCTTCTCGCTCTCACCACGTCCCAGATGATTTTCCTTCGGCAGCAGCAGCACGTCCACATTCTGATGTTCCTCTAGAGCAGACGTGAGAACCGCACCTTCACGGCCAAATAGAAAGACCAGAGCTATGGTGATGTCGTTGGTGGACTCTCCGTCTCCAACCATCTGGAACAGAGGAGTGTCGTCGCTATTGCTACCTTCACGGTGGTCTGGGGGGAAAAAGGTAAAAGTTAAGAATTAATTCTCAGTTTAGGTTCAGTCCTGACAGTTTTCTTGTTCTTAGTTCTTCACCTATGAAAATGACTCCTATGGCTCCAGCTTCCTGCAGCTGACGAGCCTTTGTGGCAAACATGCAGTCACCGCGAAGAGCTAAGGCGATGTGGCCTTTAATGTCCGCTGTGTTGTCTATTTGTACACAGGCAGTGTAGGGAGACGCCTTCACGATGCTGCCCTTCACCTGAGAAACACAACAAAGTCAAGTCAACGAACGGAAGTCAGTGTGTCATGAAAAAATGGACAATAAACAGACTACAGATTATATTTGTGTTGTTTTTTCACCTGACCTAAGGTCATCTTGTTTGCCTTTAGGCAAATGTTACTTATTTCTTTGTACCGTTATAGAGTCTCACCCCATGTTCCTGTTTGGAAATGTCCATTCCAAACTTAGCAGGTCCAGCAGTCAGAACTGTCCGGCCCAGAAAAGGAGGCGAAATGAGCTGGACTGCATGAGGGACTACTTCTATTTCTTCTGTTGTGGGGCTTACCTCCGCCACCAGTTTTACCCGGAACACGCCTTTATGCTCCTGAAAGTGGTTAAAAATTGAACACATTAGTTTACACTCTAGGTGTTTTTTAAAGCTGCAAACAGAGTTAAATGTCCATCCATACAACTAAATATTTTTACTGAACCCATAAAAACAATGTTTCCACAAAAAGTAAAAAAAAAGACTAAAAAATATGTTGAAATGCGTTTGCCATTATTAAAAATTCTATTTCCCTTGTTTTGAGGGTAGTTTAATTAAAAAAAAAAAAAAAAATATATAAATATAAAAAAAAATATATATAAAAATATTGACATAAACATTTGAGGGTAGTTTAATTAAAAAAAAAAAATATATATATATATATAAAAAAAATTATATATAAAAATATGTACATATACATACTGTATATACACATAAGCATATACACACATATATAAAGATATTTATATATATACATTCATACACACATTATATGTATATATAAAAAATGTATATATATGGATGTATCATACATACAAACATACATACACATATATATAGATAACATTATATTAAATTATTTATTGTTATATTCAGAATATATCAATTAAAAATATATAACATTTATTTTTAAAAAATGTTTGGTTACAGTTGCAATAGAACTTCAAGTTGTGAAACAAACAGATGAATAGCGCGGGACTTACAAAGTTTCCTTCAGTGGCCTGGGGTAGTTGGGTCAGAGAAATGCCCATACTTTTTAAAAACTCCATCGGCTCCATTCCATTATCATGGAGTGGAAGCTCTATTTCCCTGTGGAGTAAAAGTAAATGGATGAAAACTACAAAATAAAAGATTATCATAAGAGGCTCAGTTTGTCCCTGCTAATGGACTGACCTGACAGGTAAAGGGCGGAAGGCTCGTCCCACTCCAGTGAGGTATTTGTAACTGTCCCGGATGGACTTTGCAAATGAAGGGTTGTTAGGAAACAGCGTCTCTGTGCTAGGGCAGGAATGTGAGAACAAGTATTCTTCTTGAGAGGCAGAATCGGTCGTCTGGAACACAGTCATTACAGTTGAAGTAAGTTTTACTTTTGACACATACACAGTACCTCCTGCGTGATAAAAATCCTATGTAATTTATAAAATTGTGAACCTCTGTTAGTGCTGAGTCAAGGTTTCTCCCTGTCACATTGCCCTGACATGAAGACTGGGTGGTGGAGAGAGACAGGGGGAGGAGGTGAGCTTCAGTGGTGAGGATGTAGTCGTCAATGTCAATGGGCAGCTGGCTCTTCTCCGTGAACAGCAGGTAGAGGTATTTAAACATCTCTGCTAGGAAGAAGGAGTCCATCCTGCACGCAGAGATCAATGTGAATACACAAAGACAAACCCAAGCTGTTGAAACACTTCATCAGAGATGAAGGGGATGAATCTGAATCTCTGACACCACACCTGTCTTACAGAGATGAACTGTGATGAATCTCTGAATCTCTGACACCACACCTGTCTTCGTGTGCCCCGGTGCGGACGTCCTGAACAGCAGCAAACCCACAAGGCACCCTGGTGTAGGCGTTGAGCTTCTCCACGATGGACTGTCCCACTCTGAGGTAGTAGGGGTCACCAGTGGCCTGCAGCATTTAAGAGCACATTTGTTGTCTTCAACTTAAATGTTTGTCGGGTTAGTGCAGGTGAAACCAATGCTGATGTTATTTGGTGGGGTACTGTACTGTACACCTAGGACAGTTCTCCTGTAATCCAAAATGTACTTTTCTTCCTAATTTAGAATTTTGATAATGTGCAATATATAATTGAGCTCATGTGCAAAATTCAAAATTTCCAAATATCTTCTAATATTCAAATATTCCAATTTGACAATAATAATTCACATGCAAATTTCACATCTCAATCTGTTTCCAAACAACTCCTGTGCAATATTTCACTGTTCTGTTATTCGGTATTACAATATTCCAATGTGAACAGTTTAAGTATTCAAAAAAATTCAACATTTCAACCATCCCACACTCTCATATTTCAATATTCCAATTCTCTCAATAGCAATATCTACAATTCATCATCTCATGTGAAATATTAGACATACAATATAATCCATTTGTTAACACTGGAATTCACCTCAGTCGTCACATATTCTTTTTCCTTATCCCCTGTATCTGAATGTAAATTTCAGTGTATTTTAGGAGACGGTGACTTTTAGAAGAATGTTATGGACACATTTTAGTCGGAAAAACCTGTAAGCTCAATCACCTTATAGAGGTAGTAGGTGCTTTCTGCAAACTCTGGTCTCAGTAGGTGTTGGCCCCAGTGAACTCTGAATTCTGTGGTGAAAGCCTGCAGAGAAAATGACCAATGAAACAGACAGCAGTGGATCAAACTTCAGGTTTTTGTCTGCAATATCTATTATTTTGGCTTTATTGTAATACATTTAGTTGAACCATAATGATGTACAGCAACATATCCATGACATACAGTGGATATAAAAAGTCTACACACCCTTGTTCAAAGCCAGGTTTTTGTGATGTAAAGAAAAGACACAAGCATAAATCATTTCATAACTTTTTCCACTTTTAATGTGATCCATAACATGTAATAGGCAATTGAAAAACAAACTGAAATCTTCACGAGGGAAAAATAAAAACCTAAAACAACCTTGTTGCATAAGTATGCACCTGTTGAAACACTTCAACAGAGATGAACTGTGATGAATCTCTGAATCTCTGACACCACACCTGTCTTCGTGTGCCCCGGTGCGGACGTCCTGAACAGCAGCAAACCCACAAGGCACCCTGGTGTAGGCGTTGAGCTTCTCCACGATGGACTGTCCCACTCTGAGGTAGTAGGGGTCACCAGTGGCCTGCAGCATTTAAGAGCACATTTGTTGTCTTCAACTTAAATGTTTGTCGGGTTAGTGCAGGTGAAACCAATGCTGATGTTATTTGGTGGGGTACTGTACTGTACACCTAGGACAGTTCTCCTGTAATCCAAAATGTACTTTTCTTCCTAATTTAGAATTTTGATAATGTGCAATATATAATTGAGCTCATGTGCAAAATTCAAAATTTCCAAATATCTTCTAATATTCAAATATTCCAATTTGCTCAGGTCCAGTATTCAAATAATTCACATGCAAATTTTGAAAATTAAAACGTAAAACATCTCACATCTCAATCTGTTTCCAAACAACTCCTGTGCAATATTTCACTGTTCTGTTATTCGGTATTACAATATTCCAATGTGAACAGTTTAAGTATTCAAAAAAATTCAACATTTCAACCATCCCACACTCTCATATTTCAATATTCCAATTCTCTCAATAGCAATATCTACAATTCATCATCTCATGTGAAATATTAGACATACAATATAATCCATTTGTTAACACTGGAATTCACCTCAGTCGTCACATATTCTTTTTCCTTATCCCCTGTATCTGAATGTAAATTTCAGTGTATTTTAGGAGACGGTGACTTTTAGAAGAATGTTATGGACACATTTTAGTCGGAAAAACCTGTAAGCTCAATCACCTTATAGAGGTAGTAGGTGCTTTCTGCAAACTCTGGTCTCAGTAGGTGTTGGCCCCAGTGAACTCTGAATTCTGTGGTGAAAGCCTGCAGAGAAAATGACCAATGAAACAGACAGCAGTGGATCAAACTTCAGGTTTTTGTCTGCAATATCTATTATTTTGGCTTTATTGTAATACATTTAGTTGAACCATAATGATGTACAGCAACATATCCATGACATACAGTGGATATAAAAAGTCTACACACCCTTGTTCAAAGCCAGGTTTTTGTGATGTAAAGAAAAGACACAAGCATAAATCATTTCATAACTTTTTCCACTTTTAATGTGATCCATAACATGTAATAGGCAATTGAAAAACAAACTGAAATCTTCACGAGGGAAAAATAAAAACCTAAAACAACCTTGTTGCATAGGTATGCACACCCTTAAACTAATACTATGTTGCAGCACCTTTGGCTTTAATTACAGCACTCAGTCTTTTTGGGTAAGTGTCTATGAGTCTGGCACATCTTGATGTCGCAATATTTGCCCATTCTTCTTTGCAAAATTGCTCCAAATCTGACAGATTGTGAGGGCATCTCCTATGCACAGCTCTGTGTATAGGAGATGCACATACTGTATGTGTGTGCGTGTCAGTATATCAGTTTACATATCATTTAAACATTATTAAAAAATAAAATATCTATTTTTTTTTATTACCTCTGGAAGAAACTTGTGCTGTTTAGTGACTTGATAAAGCATCTCATGAGTCTCGATGGCAGGTTTGAGATCTCCTCTGAAAACCTGCGTAAGAAATAAAACCACTTTGGAACTTAATAACATTAACAGTTAGCATTCATCAGCATCTCTTCAACAACTTGACAGCATATATGAGAAAGTCAAAATTGAAAAAAAAAAACAATAACAAAAACCCAACAATTATTTATGTAAATTAATGAGAAATGACAACCTCTGTCTTGGAACTTGTTGACTTAACACATAACACATAACATGAAGAAAGTTGCAACCGAAGCCAGTGTTTTTGTAAATGTTGTGTAACATTAATTGAATTTAATTGGAAGTTCAGATTCATTGTCATTGTGACACAGCACACTACTGCACACAAAAAAATCTGAACTCTGCCTTTACTCATCAACTTAGTGACCTGGGGGCAGCTTAAGCTGAGTGCCTTGGGAGCAGTGTGTGGGGGTTGGTGCACCTCAGTGGAACCTGGTGGTTTGTGGATTCAAACCTGCAACCCTCCAGATACAAGTCCACTTACTTTACCACCAGGCCACCACTGAGTACTACGCCCACCATGACTACAATAGTCAACAGTCATGTATATTATAATCGAACTCTGACCTGTAAACCGGGGAAGAAAGCCAGCAGTGAGTCCATCCAGCTGCGCACACTAACAGTGGGGTTGTGCATGTGAACATTGAGCAGTAGGGGAGGTTGACTGATGTACTTCATGATGGCACTGTAATGCTGTGGTGTTAAAAAAAACCATGACACCAGATTAACAAACAGTGAAAACAGTGCCATTTTCCACACAACAAACAATAAAAATGCATTGCGAAAGTGATAAAGAGAATGTATGTAATACAGTCAACACAGTCATACAGTCATACAGTCAACACAAACTTACAATATTAAACCTCTCCAGAAATACATTATCTCCTAGAAGAATGTAGGCCTTCATCAAATATTCATAGTATGAATCGATACCAGCACCGACTCCACTGTCTGCAGATATGGAGGAAAAGTCAGTGAGGTTAGCAGAAACTACAGTAACCCATTCACAGCTGTCCACGAATGTAGTACTAAAGTAAACTGCATCACCTCTGCGGACCCACTCTCCATTATGGATATTGATAACGGTCCCCACCAAGTCACTTCCCTTCTGTCTCCTCTCCCAGAGGACGTCCAAAGCCTTTCTAGCATAGTCCTGTGAAAAGAGTCAAATTCTACTGTAAAAATATTATTAGTACTGTCAGGATGCCGAAGAGTCAAATTCTACTGTTGTTAGAAAACTTTTTACTTCTGTGAAAAATATTATTAGTACTGTCAGGATGCCCATCACACCTATGCATGCAATTGTTTTTTTCTTTCCTTCTCTTTTCTGCCAAATCCAAAACAAATCCCTTTGATATTCTTCTATACTTGGTCATTGAAGGAATGACTGCACTATGAATGTGGTGCAGTTTAATTTTTAAAAATATTAATCAGTACTACAAATATCTTAAAGGGTATTACTTTATGTGCCTCATGAGAGCAGGGATGTTTTGACGTTTACTAAAAACACCAGGTCACACTAGGCAGTGTGACGTCATACCTCAAACACAGAATCTCCTGACATTCTGCTGAGGGCAGCAAACTCCAGGATCATTGTTCCTGCACAGGCCGTGCAGGTGTCCGACTCAGTACCTGTGCGTGACAGTGGACTCTGTATTCCATAGCGCAGATTTATCTGGAAAATACCAAAAATGACTTATTAAGCTCTACAAAAAGAAAATTAATATTAATTAATATTAATATTTGGGAGAATGTCATTTCTGGGAGATGAGCACCATACCTTTGGGTATGGAAGGCCACTTGTGGTGTTAAAGGCAGGCAGTAATCGATGGCCCAACTCTTTGGCCATGTGCAGGAGCTCGTCCTGATACCACTGCATCCTGTCTCCACGCTGGCGGAGGAGGTCGGCCATAACATGGGCCCCCAACAGCCCACTGGGAGAGTTGTATGAAGGAGGAAAGAAAATGTCACGATATATAGTGTCCAAGTCCACAATCATCAACATAACTCACACACTGCAACCGCAGCTGGAAACACTGGAGCCAATGTGAAATACTTCAGTGAGGCACATAAACAGCATAAGAAAAATTAGCACCGTGGACTGCTCAGTTTCACCAATTACCTTTGTGTGTATGGCACAAGATACTATTATCATATTGCAGCAGTATAAGTATCAACCTGTTCATGTAGTAGATTACATTTCATCATCCATAGGACAAGAGGACAACAAAACACTTGAAGTAAAATCTTACCCCAAAACCCTGATGTTGGTCTCAAACACAGACACCACCACGTCATTGTCCAGACGTACGTCCTTCACAGTCTTCTTCACCCCGTCTTCAAACTCATCCAGCTTATTCAAGAGCTGCTCAAAATAAAAAAAACAATCAAATTACAATTATACAGGATTCAAACAATTAAAGACAAAGAAAAGAACATAAGAGAAAAAGCAAAAACTCACCACCAGTGTATCAAGGCTGTCAATCAATGTGAGAGAAAACCTAAACAGCAGGATTAAAGAGAAAACATTAAATGTGGCACTGTACGTAGAACAGCCTTCCCTCTAGTGCACAACCAT
Source organism: Cynoglossus semilaevis (assembly GCF_000523025.1). NCBI lineage: Eukaryota > Metazoa > Chordata > Actinopteri > Pleuronectiformes > Cynoglossidae > Cynoglossus > Cynoglossus semilaevis. The sequence goes on from NC_024320.1 coordinate 4,048,359, forward strand.
GTATCTCTGATTAAAAGACCAGGATATAAATTACCATCACTTTATAGCACGTGTATCAAACTTAAGGCTCATGTGGCTACATCTGGCCCATCAATTAATTTTATGTGGCCCAGCAGAGCTTCATATGTGTATCATTTTCTTGAGATCTGTACTAATGTGTACTGGACAGGTTAAACGCAATAGTCAAATTCTGTGAGAGTGTAATACGTGCGTGGATGGTAACACACACATTTTACTTGAAATTTCGCATGAAATACATTTTTATTTTGGGAAATATCCTACATTTTATGTGTGATAATATCCCTATTTTGCTTGATGTAAATATTTTGAATTCAAATTTCAATGTAGAAAAGGTCTGTTCAAAATTTTCATTTCTGGTTAAAGCATCGTCAGTAACAGACTGTTCTAGAAATGTTGATTTTATTCGGCACACAACTAAGACTGGGTTTTAAATTTCAGCCCATTGGATGATTGAGTTTGACACCCCTTAAAATTTAGGTTTAGGTATTCCGAAAAAAGGTAAACAGTGGGAAATCAATCTCAAGGTTATTGCATTTTTATGATAAACAAAAATAAATCTGTTCAAAGAAGAACTGGTGAATCTTCAAAATCCAGTCATGTGCAGTTTACACAGTATGATGTACCATAATATTCACATATTTATGGTTTGGTTTGACATATTTTAATGTTATGTAAATGTAACAGCATTATATTAAAGATAATACAAATTCTACAGTTTTACTCAAATTTTATATTATGGATGCTTTGTTACTGCGTGTTGAGTGCAACGTGAGAACAGACATGTATGAGCATAAGCATAAGATTTTAACTTTGTCTGCATTTATTCAAAATAGTGGGAGAAGCTAACGATATATTTTCCAGGTTTTATATTTCCGGTGCATTTGACCTTTGTTCTCATTTTCCATTGTTTTTTTTAGAAAATTAGCCAATAAGCCACTCATTACTTTTTATTTAATATATATACTATATAGTATGTGTGTGTGTATATATATATATATATATATACATATATATACACACACATCACTGACAGCAAAGGTCTCTGTTTTGTATGTTTGCTCTAAGCTGATGAGGGAGGATTGATGACAAACTGCTTGCTTGTCTGATAAAACTGTAACTGTGGTTGTACAGTAAACCTCATGAGCTCTGTCTAGGCGCCAGTGGATGACAAACCTACTTCCCCAAGGAGTCATCTACATCTCCTCTGTTAGGCTCCTGGCCGCGGACTCTCCCCCTGCAGCTCAGAGGCATGAGCTCATCTGCTGGGTACGCATATTTCTACAACACAGTAAAAAGAGGCGTCATACAGAAAACATGTTACTAACAAAAGCATAGCCAAAGGGTTGAAACTCTCAAGATGAGGAATGACCTTTAACCTCAATTAATATTTCAATTTAAACTATTTGATTTCTCCTGTTTGTGTTTAGTTTCATACACTCTAAGGTAGTGTTTTTCAAACTCTGGGTCAAAAAGCTACTTGAGGTTGCCTGGATTTTAAATGGGGTCGCTTGAAATGTCTAGTAATTGATTTTAAAAAATGACTGATAAAAATGTTTGTTTCAACAAATTATTATTCCTATTATTATTCCTATTATTCCTATTATTATTGTAATTCCTTTACAGCTGCAATTACATGACTGCACAAGTGACAGCTGCTAAAATGTTAGAATGTGGTCACAAGCCAAAAAAGGTTGGGTACCACTGCTCTAAAGCATACGTTTTGTCTTTTTCTATTGTTGCTGCAGCCCTAACCTGATCAACTCGTTGTTGCTTCGGGGTTACACAGCAGCTGCAACCAAATCCTGCACATCTGCTTTCTGCACAAAACCCACTAACATTGATTGTTCATATGTGATAAAAGGCTACAACCCCCTCAAAATACCAAAGAGCCATCTTCCATTAAGACAACAATACCATAAAAAAAATAATGTTGTAAGTTTACCATGTAACTGCCGTAGGCATGATCGAACATCTCCACAATCTGATTCCTGCAGACAAGAGAACACATTGAAGGTGTCTGTAATTCAATCAAAATCAAAAGAATGGAAAAGATTTTATGTCGAGTTTACAGCTTTGTCGATGTTGTGACTTTTTTCCCCACTAAAACAAGAAGTAATTTGTAACAAAGGCATAGTGGAAATCATATGGATATTATTAATTATTTTTACACTTATGAGGCACAAATTGCATTTTTTTTACAGGGCAACCTTATTTATTGGTCAAACCTTTTGCAACATTGTGACTTACTCAACAATGGTGTACTATTTAAAAGAAACCTGTGCAAAATTGGTTCATATTTATAATATTTGTTTTTAATTTAATTCTAATGTAATTATTAAAATAACAACAATAATGATTATAATAATACTTTTTATGGACAGCCACCTTTTCACACATGTTCAAACCTGCTCATCTTTACATTTACAGTTGGTACCATTATTTTTACTAACAATTACATCTTTTGTAGGAACACCTGTTACACCAACGAAAGATAGCATTTTTTGTGCTTGATATTCTGAATTTTACCTGATACCACTCATCTCCTCTGAAGTCATACTCTGGCTCTCCTGGCACTTCACACAGCCAAGAAGACTGGTGATCAATAGGGTCTTCAGGCTCATCATCATCTTCGGCTTCATCAGAAGAGTGAACCCTGTATCCCTGCCTCTGATCGGGCTTAATTGTGGTGAACAGAGACACTCCTGTCCTTTGTCCAGCGCCTTCACAGATTCACAAAGTCCCACAGCAGGCGCAGCTGTCCATCTCCGGGACCTCTGTACTGTTTGCAGTGGTGGGGGAGATCATCTGGCTACCTTCCAGCCCCATTTCCCAAAACTCATTTGTTAGTCACTCATTGATGTAGTCCCTTTACGATCATCATATGCCAAACAAAACACGGCTCAGCTGACTGCGTTACACATCCAGTTATCCAAGCACAATAGCAAAGAGCTGGGGCATCGAGTGTTCCGGCAAAAACAATTTACGACGGCTTCCAAGAGCTAGCAGCTTACATGCTAACAAAACACGTACAGAGTGAGAACAAGTTCAATTATATGTAATTTTAAGGCGCTAACCAAAAGCCGCTGCTAGCTATCGTTAGCCATCACAGCCCTAAACTTAGCTGGTTAGCTACACGCTAACCAATCTCTGTTTTTATTACCCATTGACTGGCGTTTATCTCTGTAGTTTCGTAGCTTTGGGGAATGTCGGTCCTTATTTCACCAGTAAACCACCAGCCCGCAAGTGACGAACGGACGCACACCACGGGTTTAAAGCGGCTGACACGTCGTCAAAAATATCAGCAGCAGGGCGCAGCGTACGAGCTGTCAAACAAAGTCAAGCTTTTCACTGGCCGGCGGCAGTGGCTGCTTCAGTATTCTCGCTCACTGCTGCTAACTTCCGTAATCGTCAGAGAGGAGGCGGGTCTTACGGCGAGCTCCTCCGCGTTTGCGGATATATTTGTTATATATTAATTACAATTTACAAATTAATAAAGAAATAACAATTATTGTATATATTTTATATTTTTTAAATGTTGTTAATTTAAATATTTTTAATTTAATTACTAAATTAACTACATTATAAAATTAACAACAACATTATTAACAACGTTATTAATTATTACTAAATTATTACTAAATTCACCAAAAACCACAGTATTTTGCTAAATAAACAACAAAAAGTAAACCACAGGGTAACTTGATAGGTCTGTTGATAAAAGTTTAGGATATATGGTTATGAATACAAACATTTATTAGTTAATTAACTTTAATAGTTAAACGCAGGTTTTATTATGTGATATTAAACACAAGGGTCGGTGGACAAACTTTGATAAAACAAGAGGATAAAGACCATGATGACCTTAAGAAAATAATCACATCTTAAACAATCAGAGTTTTATTTCTCCCACCCCTGAAACAAACATGACTTTACACTCATCGTTGTAGACGTGTATTTACTTTTCTAATCTACTTTTAGCCCGCCAATTAATACATTCTGTTGAATTTTGCAGTACATTTGTAACCCAATTTATATAGTTGTAGTTCACCCCTTCACCACTACCACAGCACCCCCAAGTAAGAGCATTGTCTTTAATGATATCTTTGTGCGGCCATGGCCATGAACTGTTCAAAAACGGAGACAGTAACGCAGTTACACAATTATGTGGCGATAGTTGCTGTGTACAATTGAGGAGGAGTTAATCAGTGAGTCACCTCCCACTCCTCCTCTTCCTCTTCGTGGGCGTCGACGTCAACTTCACAGAGAGGTGCGGCGAAAAAACTGTGAAAATTCTTCATTGACATCAATCCTTTCGGCTCGTTTAGGTAAGACGACATATAAATACCTATATTTTCTCACTTTCGCTACTGTTGTGGCTTCAACCACACGTTAGTTTTCCATTAGTTTTTATGGATGAGTTGGTTTCTCCACGGTCTCCTAATAGAGGAAATGTTTTTTATTACACTGTAATAAAACGAAATCTTCCAGGCTTATTCCTCAATACCGACTTTAATTGTGGAAAAAATGTTATTTAGGGATAAAGATGTGAAACGAAGAGGAATCAATGTTTTTGTTTTACATCCAAAAGAAGTCTAAAGCAATTGTAGTGATAGTACAGGGGATGACGTTGCCTGAAAATCACCAGGGCCTAGAAAATTAAAGGCGGGAGTGAATTTGTAAAAATATGGTACAAATATCACACTAAGAGTGTGATTAAAAAATATTAATACTTCTTTATTTTCTCTGTTAGACTCTAGAGGTTTTTTTCCACATACCAACAATGTCTGTGTGGGTGAGTATGGTGTGATTTTTGACCAAATTAGCATTATAATTATTCTAAAAACTAATGAAAGCACAGTTATTAACGAGTAAAGATGGGGTTTTTTTTCATTGTAGGATGACTTGGACCTTCTCTTAGACTCCCCTTCTTCACTTACAGTCACAGTAAGATGGACACACTCTTCACCTGTTGAAACCCATGATCCTGGTAACAATGATTCATTTGGCCAAACTATGCAGATGGCTTAAAGAGCTTAAATGTACCATATATTGTGTACAGGCTGTGGGCCACATTTCAGCCAAAACTAAAACAACGCCTACTTTTCAGTCTGGCCCATGTTTGTGGCCCATATTCCGGATATTGAATGTGGACATTTGAGCTATGGCAAGCCAAATCAAACAACTTGTATGACCCAGAACTGGACCAGACCAGTTTTACTACATCAGTTATTATTGGTTAATATTGATGATTTACAAGTGTTTACCACTGGGGTGGTGTACACAGACAAATATAACAGTTTATTATAATGTGTTTTTTCAGTCAAGTGCAAGAGGTACAGTGAAGGATAAGGCAAACTTTACAATAGAAGATGATGTAGCCGCTCTGAGGAAGGCCATCGAAGGGATCGGTAAGAGGAAATTTAATCTCTGGCTTTTAGATCATTTCCGGTGCATATATTCTCTTTTTTTTCCACTACATTTTGAACAAGCTGTTTAAAGAGTTTCTTTCTAGCTAAACGGCACCTAGCCATTTTGCGTTATCACTGAATAATGTAAAATACATTTTACAAAATATATGTCCTGACTAACTTAAGTTATCACTAGCATTTACTTCTACGTAGCCTTTAAATATGTAGCATGTGAGAGATGGACACATTTAGAAATATCTGCATGAAAAAAGGCTGTTCTGAGTTTGAGTTTGAGTAGATAAATATGTATTTAATTTGAAAAAAGTCAGAGAATACAGTTCAAATTTCTTTTCTAAATGTTGACTTTTGTGTCCTAGGTACGACTGAAAAAACACTGATTGACGTGTTGATCCAAAGAAGCAATGCACAGCGTCAGCTAATTGCTAAAGCTTATGAGAAGAGCACAGGAAGGGTGGGAGGATGTTCATCTATTAGTAATTTTAAAATGTATTTTTGGTGTGAGGTGAGAGTTTTATTTGTTTAACGTCACATTTTCTCCATCAGAAACTAGTGGACGACCTGGAGGGAGACACTCACGGAGACTTTGAGGATCTGCTGGTAGCATTGGTTACACCGCCTGACGTCTTTGACTGTAGAGAAGTCATCAGTGCCATTAAGGTGAGAGTGAGAGGTCGTGCTAGGAGACATCCCTCCAACAGTTTGATCACAATGCCATTGTCCGTTGTCAAACATCACATTTGAAGCAAACTCAAATAGAAACCTGGTTGGAGTACTGAAGCTCCTGAATCTCCATTTTCCAAGACTTTTCAGCTATCCGTTAGCTTTTCTCAAACATCTGTTTATTTCAGCCAACTTTACACTAGATTTAACTAACTTTGTGATCTCATTAACCTTAGGTCGAATGCTTCAGCTAATTTTGAGCATTTAAAATTGCTTATTATTTTCTGTGTAATTATTCTCCTGTTACAGGGCGCTGGCACCACTGAGACCATACTGACTGAGATCTTCTCCTCCAGGTCCAACAGGCAGATAAAGGCCATGTCTGAAGCCTATCTCGCAGGTGTGTGATAATGTTGGAATTTTACAGTTAGAATTTGTTGTTGTGAAATAAAGTCCATGCTGTTGTATGTGTGTTTTTAGTGGTTTTTGGTGTAAATGTCCATGCTGCTGTATGTGTGTTTTTAGTGGTTTTTGGTGGCTTAGTGGTTAAGGACGTGGACTTGGGTCTGGAAGGTTTCAGGTTTGAGTCCACCAGCTGCCAAGTTACCACTGAGGTGCTCTGATCATGGCACCGTCCCCACACACTGCTCTCAGGGTGCTTAAAGCTGCCCACTGTTCACTTTGGTGATGGGTTAAAAGCAGAGGTCACATTTGGTTGTTGCAGTGGTGTGCTGTGTCACAATGACAAGGAGTTCACTTTCCTTCCTTCCTTTTTTGCTGGTATGTTGAAGAAACTGGACAATCAATGATTAAGGACCTGCAGTCAGAGGTGTCTGGAGATTATGGCAAAGCACTGCTAATCCTGGCTGAGGTACATTTCTAGGAATTTTGTCACACTGTCTTCGCTTTGTTCTTGTACATTCTCCTGTTTTAGCACAATATTGACTCTGAAGAGCCAAATTAATTTTTTTTTTATTAAAATAGTTTTTTTTAATGCTAACTAATATTTTGAGCTACTATTTTGAGAACTATTTTAATGCAAGTACAGCTTTGGTTTGAGCAATTCAGATAAATATTTTGATATTTCTGAATTGCATTTAATCATCTGTAGTATACTTTGACAGTTATTGCTAGCCTTCAGCTGTTTCTATATATAACATTTAGCTATTTTTGCTAATACCTTTGCTTTAGCAGCTATGTCAGTTGTTCATAAACCCTAGCGTACAAATAAATAAATGCTTTGGCTAGGGTTAATGCTAAATAAAAATAATTAACTATCATTTCCAAAACCCTTTATTGTTATATCGTAATAGCTTACATTAGTGTTCACTTTTTTGGATTAGCATTCATCATTAGCATTAGCATTTATCAATATTGAATAACCTTTAGCTCCTTTGTGATTTATATATATATTTATATAGCTTTCAGCTTATAGTTACATTATTTATTTCTTTTATTTTTAAATTGCCTTTTAGCTTTAGTATTAAAGTACTTTTTTATTATTTCTTAGCGCTAGCTTTCAAGCTCTATGTTTTGATTAAATTTTATATAGTTTGAGTTAGTTTTAGTTACTTTCTTTTTTTAAACCTTCCAGGTATTTTGCAAAACTACTGGTGACCTCTGGTAATTTCTTATCCATAATTTTACATCACCTAAAATAGTTCACTGCTGGTAGTTTTTATTGTTAAAATAAAAATCCCACATGTAACTTGTATTTAACAACGTGTATGATAACCCAACAAGAAAGCTTGAAATGCTTTGTAGAAATTTGTCCTAGATTAGATCTACTCGGATGACACATAACTTTGAATTAAAAAGGTACGAAGCCCAGGAGAAGCTGTTGTACAGCGTCAAATCTGGAACCCAAAGCAAACTTAAGTTTAAACTTTGTTGTTAAAATTCTATGGCCACATTACATTTTCAGCATGTATTTCCTGTATTTCTTAACAGGGGAAGAGAGATGAGAGCACTAATGTGGACACGGCCAAAGCCAGAGCAGATGCCAAGGTACAGGCTCTCCAGCACACCGAAACCTTAATTTGACTTTGGTCGGTGTTTAGCTTTTGACTGAATCTTATCATCTCACCCAGGCATTGTATGAGGCAGGGGAGAAGAAGTGGGGCACGGACGAGGACAAGTTCATTGACATCCTGTGCCACAGGAGCATTCCTCAGCTACGACAGAGTGAGATACAAATTCTAATGAGTCTAATGCAAATGTCAGTAGATAAACATACAATGCAAATCTATCACTCTACAGTATCTCCTACAGCAACTGTACTAGATACAGTTTCCCTGAGTCTCTCTAGTAACATGGACTGTTCAATAGTTAATAAAAATTTTAAAATATTCCATGCTAAACTAGGAAACCCCATTAAGAATATTTAGCTGTACAGTAAACTACTCTGCTAGTTCAGCTAGCTTTTGACTTTGGAGCTAACTTTAAGCCCATTCATGTTATTGCTTCAAAAAAATGTAGTTATTAACTTCAGCAAATGTTTAGCCTTAAAACTGCATTTATGTGTTAAAAACCTTCTGGGCTAACTTTGCTATTCACTCTAAAACCTTAAGCTGTATATAATCTATTTTTTAGCCTTGGTGCTAACTTGCTCTGTTAGCTCCTTCTGGACTTACTCTATGTACCCACCAACCTTAAGCAGTTTACGTAAGCTAACTTTCAGCTCTTGGTGCATTCAAATGTTTTGTTCCAGCTCTGATTGAATACAAGAACATCAGTAAGAAGACTCTGCAGGAGAGCATCGAGGGTGAGATGTCAGGAGACCTGGAGGAGCTGCTGGTGGCTGTAGGTGAGGAAAGACTGTTCAATTCTTTGAATATTGATCATACTCTTTCTAAGAAATCACTTCATGTCACTTAGGCAACTTTATTATCAGAGGCCACTATGTACTATTGTGTTTAGTAATATATTGATATCCTCCAGCCATGTTTTAGAACTTTGTTACTCAGTTTGGCTAATTCTTTTTGCTAATATTTTTAGTTTAATTTTTGGTCTTTGTGTTAACTATTGTTTGTTTGTCTATATTTTCTTTATTTGACCACATGT
>NC_024320.1:4057605-4061118 GCF_000523025.1 Cynoglossus semilaevis
AAGTCCCTGCTAAGCACTTTGCTAATTTAATTGCCTGATGTTTTTTCTGTGCAGTTAAATGTGTGAAGAACGTCCCTGCGTATCTGGCAGAAAGGCTTTTCCAGAGCATGAAGGTGAGCTGAGCCAAATGTCCACCAAAATGTCCTCGTACCGTGCGGTTACTGTGTGTGTGTTGTGCAGAGCAGACAGTTACATTGATCTCTGCTGGCGTGGAAGAGAATGTTAAGTCTGTTTTTGTGTTTGTCTGCTGCTGTTGAATTAAACTGTCCATTTGCATCCCAGTAATTTTCTCAGTGACTTTCTGTTGTCTGCCTAAACGTGGTGTTCTGTTGTGTCCAGGGCGCTGGGACCACAGAGTCTGTTCTGACCAGGATTATCGTCAGTCGCTCGGAGGTCGATCTGTTGGACATCAGAGCTGAGTACAAGAAGCTGTTTGGTTACACCCTGTATTCACAGCTAGAAGTCAGTAAACACACCACAGAGATTAAACTCAAAACTAAATGTCAGTGAAAGTGACATTCATTTAGACATTCTACAATAATAAAAAAAAAAATCTTCTTTCCTCTCTCCTCTAACCTCCTATTTTTATTCTTTCCTCACCTCCCCTATCTTATCTCTTCTGAACTCTCCTCCCTGTTTTTCTTTTCTCATCTCTTCTTTAATCTTATTTTTTTACTCCTCTCATCTGTTCTTTTCTGTTCCCTCATCACCTTCCCTCTTCTTTCTTATCACGCCCACTTCCCTGCTTTCCTGTTTACAGTCTGAAGTTTCGGGCCATTTTGGTGACACCCTCAAACGTCTTTGTGGCCAAGACGATTGAGTCATGTGATCAGAAACATCTGTTCATTTCACCCTGGAGGAGACGAGAGGAACTGCATTCAATGAGTCTCAATTTACTGTGATGAAAATTGATCTACAAATATAACAATTTTTTTAATGCCGATCACGGCCGTTGTTTTAGCTGCAGTGTCTTAACATGAAACATAGTAATTAGCCAATGTGAAGACAATGTTGAACGTCTTTTTAATGCACATGTTCAAGTCACCTGTACTTAAAGTTACCACAGACTTGGAATGTATTTTAACCTTTGGTAACAACGAAGTGTCCTAACTTTCACATCATATCTAAAATAAAAATAAAAACTTGATTAGGCTTTTGAAAGTTTCTCAAGTGTATTTAAAGGTGTTTTAAACACTTCTATATAAGTTTATTTACTTGTTTAAGATGCTTATTTGAAGCTAATTCACATGTAACAAACAAAAAATGAATTTACTAATGTCCAAGGCTATCTCTGTGATGTTAGTGTCATACCATTAGAAAGCTAATTCACATGTAACAAACCAATGAATTTACTAATGTCCAAGGCTAGCTCTGTGATGTTAGTGTCATACCATTAGGTACTTTGGCACTGTCGGCTACTTGTAGATCAACATGTAGCTAATTTCCACATTTTGAAGATGAGCTCATTTTCAGCAAATTGAGGTATTTTTGTTTGAACATCCTTCAGGACAAAGTATTGCTGATGCATTGGGCTTAAATAAGACTATTGTCAAGTTAAAATATTTTCAAGTTTTTCATAAACTCTGTTTTCAGCAATTTCATCATCTTTTCTCTTGGCTAATATGTAGCTATATCTGTACGTTAAAGCCAAATATATTGGAAGTTTTATTTTGTCTGATCTGAGTAAAAAAAATGTTTTGAGCTAAAACATCAAATTTATAGTGCACTGTTAGCATCATCAATGCCCAACCCATGGAGACAACTTGACACCTTATCACAGTAGGATGTGACTCAGCAGTCAGACATAAAAGAGGAAACTATTAATACAACATCAATGTATATGTATAAAAAAGACTTTATTTTAACGTCTTGCTGAGGTTGCTGTAACCAATTCCTACACAGGTCATCAGGACTTTGTCTCCTCCTTTCCGTTCGTCTTCTAAAGGCTTCTGGACCTCAATCTTGAACATAATCTGGAAAAAATCTCTAATGTGTCTAAGAAACTCTATCCTGGAGAGAAAGAGAAAAGGGAAGAAGAGAAGAATGGAGAAAGTTACTTTGCTGTGTTCAGACTAATGATCTTTTGGATATTTACCTTTTGGTTACTTTTCATGATTTATTCAGAAAATCTTTTCAAAATTAATTAATATCTAATGGATTAAACAGTGTTTCCTTCAAATAAAGTGATTGTAACCATTGGCCACATATATAAGTCAGTTATTTTAGACTTCATTAAATTTAAGGCAAATCTAAAAAAAAAAACTAGGGATGTCCGATGTTAACTTTGCTTATTTCTTATATGCTGATGTTGTCCAAACACTTAATTTCTGAATCCGGTATCCACTGATACTGATATAGGCCTGGTAATATTTATTAGTTCAGTGGTTCTCAAACTATGGTGGTGGTACGCGATTAATACAACATTTAAACAAAAACATTTTTATAAACATTTCTAAACCTCTCTCCTGTGGTGGAAGCTAACAGGGAAGGCCTACGCTGCTGTATTCTACTGTTGGTCATCATGGTGGTACTCAGAGACCTCAATGTTTTCTCAGGTGGCACAGAGTATAAAAGGTTTGAGAACCACTGTATTGGTTTATCTGCACAAAGCACTGTATGTGTTGCTGGCACCAGAAATCTGCATACAATCCTCTGATTATTAAAATAGATCAATTAACTGAGCGGGAATGCTGCCATCTAGTGACTTTAACTTTAATATACAGCCGTTAATCCCCAAAACTATTTTTAGGGCACACATCATTTGGCCAGGTTTTCATTATTGGAGGAGAAACCGATAGATTCTTACAGATATTACATAATTATGCTAATAACAGTCTGATATTATCGGCCGGCCGATATTATCGGACATCCCTAAAATAATTAATAATCCATTAGTTTTTTATATAAAGAAAGACATTTTAATGATGTTTCTCTTCATCAAAATGCCCTACACCGTTTAGTGAAGCAAAAATACAGTTTGTAATTTTACATTCCACTACCTTGAGGACAGGTGTTATTCCTGTATTGACAAAATACACTAGCTAAAATACTGAGCTTCCAATAAAATGATATCTAGCTTAATGTAATGTCAACAGGTCAATGACATCTTCATGTCATCATCAGTTTAATTTAGATGTTAAGATTTTTTTTTTATTCTTTAACATAGGATAGAACACATTTTTGTTTGTAATATTTGTTATTGAGTCAGAAGGGGTGGCTGTGGAGCAGTAGGTAGAAAAAGGCCATTAAAGACCCAGAGGGTTGCGGTTTGATCGCTTGTCTATCTGGTTCACATGCCACTGTAAATGAGAGCTGAAGGGCTGAGAGGTGAACTGCTGGGAAACATGGTTTGACTTTTTGAACCTTGAAAACAATGTGTTTTTCCATTACCTGTGTGAAAGGAGGAGTGTATTGTGATGGCACTGCCAATCTTCAGTTATCATAGTACTGTACTTGATTAGGACACAGCACCGGTACCATGATAACTGAAAATGGACAGTTCATAATTCTCTC
>NC_024320.1:4061168-4103094 GCF_000523025.1 Cynoglossus semilaevis
TTCCAAAAATCATGCTTCCCAGCCCCAAAACTAAGAACACCTGGGGGGCAATAGGAACAGCACAACTACAGAAAGTGAATAATGGATGAAAAACAGAATGTAAGCCAAAAAACCCCCAAAACACATTTATTTCCGTCTCTTCTTTTGTCGTGCCTTGACTAAAGATTAGCCATTTTGCCTTCAAATCAAATTTTTTTGACGCAGTGAGCAGGATTCTGTTTTTTTTTTACTGTTTCCTAGGACACCGAGAGTGTCACTGACATAGCGATTTGATTTGTTCAATTAGACATTTGACAGCAGCGATGGACAGGTCTCGTCTGTGAAACTGCTGACGGCTGCTTACAGCTATAAAAGGCTGTTGTACTACAGTAAGACACACACTTTAATTATTTTACTGCACTTAAACCGAACATGTGACAAAAGCTGAAAAGGTCCAAAACAAAAATACGAAATTTCTACATCGTCAGTCCAGTAAGGTGTCTGTCAGTGGGAGAGGACCTTTAGCTCAGCGTCACATCCCAAGTGTCTAGTTAAAGAATAACTAAGGGTTACATCTAGTGTGGCCTGCACTTGTTTATGAACTTGTGAATGAGAATTGGTCTGATAAAAAAACGTTGACCAGGTCAACTTACGTGTAGGGGGAGAGGGGTCCAAGCAAAACCTTCGACACGTCCTGCTGGCCAAGGGTCATCAACAACAGTGCAAGGCTCTGATTGGCCGAATCGACGCACCCGCCCTACAACAGAGGGAATAAGTTGGGGGGGGGGCATTTAACTAAGAGAAACAACACTGTTGTAACATCATGGGGGCGAAGGGGGGAGCGGGAAGAGTAGGAGGAGACGTTTAGAAAAAACTCAACCACCCCTGAGGGTGGAGGGGGGGAGGAGGAGGGTGACACAGTCAAAAACACTGGACAAATATAGTAGAACACAAAAACAACAAACTTTACTGTGAAAATACATGAAAGACTGTTGGACATACAAGAAATGTCAGAATTGTTACTTTAAACTAAACTAAACTAAACATTAGGCTACTCTTTAGCTATTTCTGGCATGTTTTTTCAAGATTGAATGTAAAATTTTGACTTCAAACTAGAAGTTCAAACTATAAGACAACATTTAGATAGATTGTCACGTCACCCACATGTGAAATCACACTGGATTTAAGTGGGAAACAGTTTGAAAAATAAGCTAAATAAAACTGTAGATTTATGCTAGATGAGCCAATAAAGCTACCGTTTAGCTATAGCTAGCTTATATAACCAAAGGAAAATCCTCGTAAAATTTCTTAATTTTTTTGGAAAGGTAAAAAATCTCAGAAAGCACTTTACATGAGCAAAATTAGCTCAACTCACTCAACATAGAAACCCAGTGTCCTCAGAGTGTCCCATGGGCCAAAGGTTTGGACTTTTATAGCAGAGCATGTCCTTTTAGTTAAATTCTGTTATTTCCTTCTATAGCCAGTGCCTGTAGAGAACAGAGGCCGTACTCTCTGCACCCCAGTGATCACGTCGTCACCATTACTCAACCGTAACAAGCTCTTCCCTCAGCAGACAGTTATGAAGACACTGGACACACCCAGGAGTGTTTTATTAACTGGTGGTTTGAGTCAGACTTTTGACTTTTCTCCATTCTTGCTGCTGCAAAACCAGTCTCAATCCTCTTAAAGATGCGATTGTAAAACATATCAAAAATTTCTTTTTTAAAATAAATTATAGCAATTTCTGACCAGAATCTGTTCAAAAAATGAATAAATAAAAATTAACCAGAAATAGTAATAAAAAAACTAAGTCACCAGACCATAATTCTGACATTTCACCTCAATGGTAAAACTATGAAAACATTTAAACACGTACAAAATCTCATCATATTTAAACTCTTGACAAAGCACACAAACAAGGAGACAAAGTTAACATTAGCCCCACTTTTTTTAACCAAACATTTCCTAAAATAGAAAGTTAAACATGAGGGTGGCCAATGACGGTGGCCAAGCCCAAGCATCTCACCTGACTTCCAGACCTGGACCAGAAGAAGAACTCAGAACCATGACTAGCTTTTCTGAAATGGTCTGAGCATTTAACCAAATATAAAAAAACAACAACAACAGTTTCTAACAGGTAGTGTTCTGGCACCGCCTTCCAGAGGAAACGTCACAGTTGACATGTCCCCAGGGACGAGCAGCCAACCAGACATGTGGCCACAAGAAAAAGTCCCTTGAATCCCTCGAGCAAAGGGAACCAGAATTCAGACCAAAAATCTGTTTTGCACTGCATTTAAAGAAAAGAGACACTTTACAATATACAATATTTAAAACTCTTAACAAGACATTAAACAATGTCAGATGTCAAGGTCAAAAGGCCTAAGTTGACAAGATTTTAAAACCACAGACCTTTGGAAACAGATCATTTCAAATATATCAGTAAATAAAAAAGTCATAATCAAGACTGGATTACTACCATTAACATTTTAAGTCTGTTCATCAACATTGACAAATATTGAAAAAATAAGACACAAAAGTAAGCAGTAGGTATTCTGTAAAGTTTACCTTTAAATTTCCAAACCAAACGTTAAAAATGTCACCACTTTCATCAGCTCTCGTCCACTGTTGTCGTCTCCCCCAAATACAAAATGTCCATAATGGGGCTTCGGTTTACTACAAGTGGACTGTACTGATTAACCATTAGACAAACAGACGTACGGACAAACACAGGGTAGCCGTACACTTCAAAATGTCAACGCGGCCAATATCTTTCCTTTTTCAGTTTTTTCTTCCCCTTAAAAAAAACAACTAACATTCCAGACAGAGGGGTCAGAGCTGTCCTCTGTCTTTACTCCAGTCATTTTCTCTTTTTTCCTGGTCAGAGTTGCAGGAATCACTGCATCCTTACTGTACTGATCTTAAAAAAACAGATGCAGTTATTCTAAAATTTAGTGATTATGGTAAAAAGCTAAAGAACCAACCAGATATTCCTCTGTCGTCCACAGAACACGACGAAGCACGGGAACATCCCCAGCTCTTTGGGCCAGGAATTAAGAGGAAGCGTCCAACAATATTGCCCTTTCACAGCTAATCAGCACTGCCCCGACCAGCTAACTAGACTCACATGGCTCCTATAAACCAGGACTGAAAGGGCAGAGACACGTGGGGGCAACGTGAAGCCTGCAGTCACTGGGTCTGATTGTGTGTGTATATATACATATATTCATGTTCAGGCACTTTGTGACTAAATGTGAATAAAGATCTCTTACCACGGTACCAATCTAACAGATACTGTAGAACTGACTTGTGACTCCATATCATGTATAGCAGACGTTTCAAACTCAGTCACACAACAGGATGAAAATTAAACACACACATTGTTGGGGGCCAAACAGGATCAACAGTTATTCAGCTCTAATGCTGATGATGCTCTTATCAGAAAAAGAACGCAACAACTTTTTCCTCAACAAAACAAATAAAAATTTCCCACGCATTTATTATATAAATGCAGAATTTACCAACTGCATTAAACCAATCCAGTAGCCATTAGCAGCTGGTGGGCTCCTTAATATGTGGACTGGATTTGGCCCGCGGGCCTTGAGTTTGAAATACAGTGGAACATCGGTTGTCGAACCCCTTTCTTTTTGAACAATTCAACGAACAACATTTTAACTAAAAATTGCCCTGATTGTCTTACCATAACTTGGTTGCCAAACAAGCCAACACTATCAGGTGGCCAGCAAGTGACCACTGAGTGTGTAGTGTCAGTCTTGTCTCAGCCCTCGCTCCTGATGTACACACTAAGTGTTGTCTGATTTTGATGGTATTTCTTGAGCTGTGATATTTCTTCTATTATTTTATTCCATAAATCACCAAGGGACATAAAAAAGCTAGTGAAAGTGGAATGGTGAAAGTAAAATAGTGAGAACGGGAATAGAAGTGAAGAAGGATTATACAAAAGCATGAGAGTTCATGTTCCAGATCTGTCTTTACAGTATGGCTTAGCAAAGTTGTTAATTTGTACCATCATTATCAGCAAGAAAAAGATCTCAGACATTAGAAGAAGTGGAAAAGTTGATATTGATTTGGATCAATGAGAAAGCGAAGCGAACATTGCTCAGTCAGGACTCCTCAGCTCCAGTAAGGATGATTGAAATCGCCTTTCGTATTTATAGCTTTATTCTTTATCCAAATCTATGGAAGTGATACTGATGCTGATTGAAATCGCCTTTCGTATTTATAGCTTTATTCTTTATCCAAATCTATGGAAGTGATACTGATGCTGAGTGTGAGGACGGTCCAGCAGAGGACAAGACACAGCACTGTCCTCCTCTGATGTTGACAGACTGTTTAAGAAATGACGAGTATGAATGGATTCAGTGACGAGGAAAGAGATCAGGAAAATGTTGACTGTTATCTTGATTTATTAAACCTATGATCTTAAGGTTATGGTGTGAATGCGATGCATCAGGAAACAGTAATTATCCTCTTGAAGACAGACGTGTATTTTATGACGAGCATACGTATAATAAGCTGTGGTGGGCCACATAAATGATGTTGTGGGCCACAAGCACAAAAACAAACATCATGACATGCCAGAAACAGCTTAAAGGAATGCATAAAGGAATTATATTCCTCATCTTTCACGTTTATAGGACTATCAAAAACTTTAGAATTAGCCATGTAAATGTAAATTTAGAACATCCCTGTTAATAAACAATCTTGTTAACTATTGACAATAGTGAGTTACTAGTGCTGAATAAAACTGTCAGAAAACAAAGAAACAGGAATAAATAAGTAAAAGAGATTCATCTCCAAATCTGAACTAAACAGTAAATTCAAAGTTCCCTTCAGCCGCTGATACACTCTGTCCACAGACAGTCTGTCAGTAAAATTCCAGACTGTGGTTGACGGTCATTACCAGACAACACTGGTAAACAACAGTAGTGAAAGTCATCGTTAGACAGTGGCTTTACTATTGTGTGTCCCGTCTGTGTATGCCAGGTATTCCCCAAGAATCCTGGGATTGTGCAGAGGCAGGACAACTGAATCTTCAGCTGCCCACACTAGAATCTCTCAGAAAAGAGATACCTTTTAAACAAGGTTCAAGGTTTAAGCCTGTGCCAGCTGCTATGGCTGCGGCTTCATATTCACACAGTACGGATTCTTTGTGATGACAAACTTTAAAATAATTCACACGAATTCTTTGTGATGACAAACTTTAAAATAAACAACTAAATTTGTTGAGTTGAAACTAATATTTCCTACACTTACAAATGTTGTCACCAGTCTTGCAACCTATCCATCCAGATCAGTGACGACATTGTATGTTGCGTTAACTCGGGTTACCGGTTTTTAGCGCATATGCTAATGGATCTGCTAAGCCTTATTGCTACATTTATGGCTCAATGTACTGTATTAACTTGGATTATATCGTCATAGCAGTTATTATTATTATTTGTCATAAATTAAACATCACACAAGTGTGTGAATGTGTGCTGAAACCCCTCCTCCCTTCCAATGGTTGTTTAGCCGTTTCTGGCTCATATGCTAATGCCTGTGCTAAGTATGACATGAGAAGACAGGGTGCGTTGTCCTCCTGCATATAATTGTCAACGTAAAAAATTAACAACTTATTTCCTGAAAGTATATCTTCAACCAACAATGTAGGGCTTTTGCTTCACTATTTTTCTGTTTTTGTCATGTTGATTATTCTAGCACCCAATTTGTCATAAATTATACCAGACTTGAATTAGACACTAAGTCTAAACCCACGCACAGATGTGTGTGTGTGTGTGTGTCAGACGTGTGTGTCACTCTTACCCGATGCACCTCCTCCAACAGCATTTTAGCACAGTTTCTACCTAGCTCCTCTGGTAACATGGGGTCTCCCTGGCCCTGCGGTGTGGACGACATCTCAGCACTGAGGAAGAAGCCGTCCAATGTCTCTGCGACTAACGTCAGGCCAAAACCCGGAGACCTGAAAGCAGATCACGTGACACTGAGTGTCTGTTTGTATAATTGTGAGCACAAGCAGCAAAAGTGATTGTTAAATGGTCTGACACTCACTTGCCAGAGTTGGCTCCCTTCATGTGATCTGTGTAGATGTAAATATCTGGAATGAACTGGTTGAGGACAGCTCTGGTGGAATCGACGATCCGGTTGGCCATCTGAGGAGAAACTCGCACCGAATATCTGAGTTCGCCGAGTCAAGGTCCTGGGATGGTGGGAAACCTTTTGAGCCAGGCATCCTCTCTCAGTGGTATAAAAGGCATAGACAAGGCTCAAAAAGTTCTAAGACAGTTGTTATATTTTAAACAGCAATTATGTGATCAAAGAATTGCTGCTCTGTGGAATTCTGGGGAATTACTTTATCCCTAAGCCACAACCAGTTTCTTCATCTCCTCTTAAGGACTGAACTGAGTTCTTTCAGTTTTGGGAAGAGGAAAAAGCTCTAAACTAAATCAACAATAGCTGCACAGCATCAATCATTTTGACAGGTTTCTAAATTTGACAGAAAACTTTATATTTGCTCTGATTTCACAATATTTATTATATATTAACTAAGGGTTAAAAGGGGAAAAAAGTAAAAAACATGAGCAAACCTGTAATAGGTCAACATGACAAAAAATGAACTTTGTCAAAGCAGTTTGAGACACCTGAGAGGCCTGTCTGAACAGGTTTTAGCAGCCAAAATCTGATACACTTAACAAAAAATTGTAAGATACCTATAATTTTTAGTTAGTGTTTTTAACTGTTCTAATGACGCTAACAGCAAGTCAACTAAAAACCACAAATTAAGCACATTAAAAAGTGAAATTCTGGATACGCCATTCCTCTGATCCTCTTGATTTTCCCAGTTTCAGTCAGCTGCACTGGTTTGAGGGTTCTTTTGACAGGACATGTGAAAACTACCTCACCTCCTCCACCAGGAGCCATTCCTCTCTTAACAACCTGAAAAGGCAAAACAGCATTGTGGTTTTGTCATGGATCAGCAATAGTTTCAAAAAATAAATAAAAAAATAAACTCGTACTGTATGGGGCTCGATGTGGTCCTTACCTTGATTTCAAAACCCTCTCCGTCGATGCCAAATTTCTTCATCAGCGGCAGAGCTGTGAGCTTCAGCAGATCCACCTGAAATGGGAATAAATTTACAGACTTAACTACACGTGACTGACTGGCCAGCCTGCAGTTCTGATCATTTTGAAACATAACTGGAAAAAGCCACACCGCACAATGAAGAGCAATCAAGTTTTTGCAAATTGAGCAATGACACCTTTTTTTCCCCTAGTACTAGTAGTTCACGAACACATGTTTAACCAAAAATTGCACCGGTTGCAGTTAATGTCAAGGGCCCCATTTAGTACTAGCAGTTAAAAATTCGGTTCACGAACACATTTTTAACCAAAAATTGTCCCGGTTGCAGTTAATGTCAAGGGCCCCAGTTGCTTCTTTTTTGTGTTTTTTAAGATTCTTCAAGAGAACAAACTCCTGATAAAACTGCTGCAGTTTTTCAGTGTTGGGATATTCAGTTGTCTACAGTTGACTGTTCTACATTTTTGTGTCTACATTTTTGGCACCGTTCTCTCTGAAACAATGCTGATGATATTCATCTTCCAGCTGAGTTCTGCTGCTACAAAACCTGGCTTCTGCTCCTCGCCCATAACTCCATAACTCAAGACCATAAACTCAGCTCCTCTGCACTGTTGATTTAAACTGGCATATAATTGCACTTAATAGTGTGTGCACAAGAGGGCAGCGTCTCTTCCGAATGTGATTGATGTTCCCTTCAACCGCAGCATAGTTTACATATTCTCGGCACAAGTATGCATCGGCTCCACCCTGTGTGATCAGAAGTCGGTGAAAACAAACTGGCAACTTAACACAGGCTTTGCACACCTTGGACTATCTTAAATTTAAGCTCCTTTTAGGCATTGTGAAAACCCCTTTTTTATATACTTGAGGGCACAGTTTCAGCCATTTTAGGACCCTGTTTCAAATGAAATATTGCTAATATTTTTTTTTTGGCTGATGTTTGCTATTTTGATGATTTGTATATTTTCGGAATTTTCTTTTGTCTTTTCTACATACTGTACGCTGTAGAGACTCTAAACTTCAAATCCTTTAGAGCAGGGTCTTCAAACCCCTGGTTCACGAGGAGAATCATATCCATTTATTTTCTTTATTTAAAGATAATAATGATATTACCTTTTAGACTTCAGATATTAATGAAGTCTAAAAGATGTTTTTTTTTTTTTAATTTACTGATTCATAGCGATACTCAATCTCACAATGGTCAGCAAATTTTCAGGTTTGCCAGGTTTGCTAGTCTTCCTGGCTGACCTTTAGTTACTTTGTTACTAGTTTTTTGTAAGAGCTAGTACTCAATTTTTAGTTTAAGCTAACAGAGTGTGAAGTTATTTGACACATTTTAACCTTACTCTGCTATATTTTACTATATACACGAGGATAATGTCTTTGCTTACTTTTTACAATCTATTCAATGATTCAGGCTTTAAACGTCAATATTTAGCCAAACCACCTGTTGTGCTAATTAGTTAAAAAAAAAAAAACATTTGATTCTCATAACAAAAATCTTAGTACTAGCCTTATTACATCTGACCCTCTATGTCAGTGTTTCCCAAACTTTTTATCTGGGTATCCATATTTTAAAAGTCACAAACCTTTGCGACCCAAGTCAATAGACATTATTCACAAACTCCTGGGAATGCTCTATGTGGCCCAGCAAGTCTATGATACCTCGAGTTAGATAATGATCAGACAGAATCATGTTTGTGCTCACAGTTGGGTCAGTTGGGTCATTGGTGACTCCCCTCAGGGTCGCCTTGAGAGGGTTCTTCATAAACGGAGCCAACATGAGCAAAGCTTCCAGGTAGTACCCGATGGATCTCTGTGGGCTACAGTCATGTTCCACTGAACCTCCGTACAACAAGCCAGGCTGGTAGAACAACACGGTTCCTTTAAAATTGGGCAGAAGCACAATAAAATTGTAACACAATAAAACAATTAAAATTGCATTTTTTTTAAATTTTAGAAATGAAATACTATGCATCAAAAAATAACAGGATAATCTATATAAATATACATATATATATTGTGCATGTTCATGCCAAATTAAGGTAAGTAGTAATAACAAACCTCTAAGACAAGATCAGATGACAAGAAAGAAAGCTTAAAAAAATGTTGCAGTACAAATGCAGCTGGAATGTTTTAATGCTTCAGTGTGAACAAGTGACGCATCTGAAACACTGCTGAGATGCTGTCGCGCTGCTGAGAAAATGCAGTGTGGTGGTGACAACATTTACCTGTTTGGTTTATCTCTATTTTGGTGCCATTGGTCACTTTGTCCAACAACCTGACGAAACTAGCCTCGAAATCTGGAAGTAGAAAAGACAGCCATAAAAAACCCCCCAAAAAAACAAACATCACAATACGTAACTGAACGTTTCTCTAATGATATTAACAATCCCCTTTTATGAAGTGCAATAGAATTTGTAGCGTTTATATTTGTTTATTTTTAATATATGTTTAACAAAGATGTTTTTTTTTACTTTTCACATATTAAGAATAAAGAAGCTAAACTCTAGACAATTTTCAATAAAGCTACAATCACAACTAAGGACACAAATCAAATGTGTTTATTCATTCCTTCTTACCGTCTCAAAACAAATTGAGTCAAGAAAGGAGAGTCCACGGCTGTAGTGTTTACAATGTTGAAAACTTGTGATAAAAATTTAAAACAAACAACCTATTCGTAATAAAACAAACGTGTTTTATAGTAAAGCACCACGCAGCTCTAAAACAGCGCAGATAAGGTGTATTAATCTCATATTTACAACTCCTGACCCTATCGCTTCCTTCCACACCCAGTGATGAAGCCACACTCCCAACTGCGCAGCAGCTAGCCGTTAGCTCTAAGCCCCTTGCTAACGGCTAAGTACCAACAGCGACGCCACAAAACTTACCCCGCAGTCCAGGTTCGTCCTCTTTAGAACGAATGCTCCTGATTTTGACCCGCTTCCCACTGAGGGTGGACAGAACCAGTCGCTGTCTGAAGAAATTACAGCCTTCGTAGGTGAGTCCATGACTGGCCATGTTGTTGTTGTTGGTGCCTGGCGTCAGTGGGAATCCACGTGTGTTTGTCCAAGAAGACGTTAGAGGAGGAGAGGCAGGTACCGTAGCCCAAGACGGACAAAAATGACAGTTTGCAATTGTTGTTTTACTCAAGCCGGCCACTGGGTGGCAGTTACGATGCATACTAGACCACGAAATAGGTGTTGGTTTATCTTAAAGGCACATAGACGTACATAATATGTAAACAACATAGAAAATTAAATAAATTTCACTGCGCATTGTACTGTGTGTGACGAATAAAACTCCTGAATCTTGAATTATTGAACTCATGTTCATACAGTGTTATATCGAAACAATATTGTTATATATAATATATCATTATTCACTTTTTTTAAAAAATTGAAAACTTTTTTTACCCTTGAAACAACACAACTAATCGTGTTAATAATAGTATAAATCATCAACATACCATATAATTACAATAATAATTATTATTGTTATTATAATTATAATAATAATACATTTATAATTAGAAGTAATAGTGGTTGTGGTGATCATTTTGTTGTTTATTTTATTTTTGTAGTAAAAGAAAATTTTAACAAGCCCTTATTATTATTGTTAACGCTGATCATGAGAGAAATTAATCTGTTCTGTTCTGCAGTTTTCTAAAAGGTCCATTTTTAATCTACTTTTATTTATTTTTCAATATGTCTCCACTTTTCCCACAAATTGAGACGTCTTTAATACACATCAATATGATTCAGACATACTGTAAAACAATCTGTCTTTCTTTTTACTATGATGAAAAGCATGGTTATTGGTTATGCATGACAGTGACACTAATACGCTCGCGCCTGCCCCAGCGCGCGCACGCACACACACACTTACTGCAGCTTGATGTTTTAAATGAAAACAGTAATGTACATATATGAACTATTGTTTTATTTAAATAGATTATTATAAAATGCAAAATAAGAAGGTATATTGTAAGTCGATTTGGATAAAAGTATCTGTGAAATTAAATGTATACTGTAGTGGACATGACACTGGGCCTAATTTCATATAAAACTCAATTTTATATGATATACAGTACTGTATATAGTGGTGGTCTGCAGCTAGTGGTAGGATTCCATTCTGTCACGCAGAAGGTTCAGGGTTTGCTTCCCCCTAGCGCCTGGCTGCGGGAACCTCTAATGAACGGACAAACCAAAAATGATGCCTACTCTTCATATAGTCGGGTGTCACTGCCCCACTATTTTGGGGGTCCTTCTCGGTCCTTCACAGTGTCCAGATCTACGTCGTCCGTATCTACAGGTTGGTGCAGATCTCTGTGTACCTGTAAGGCACCTGTTGTCCACCCCTGCAGCCCTGATGGAAGCTGGCACTGAAAAGATTAGTCATACACAGCTCTACCTACTAACAGGCGCCCCCTGCCTGCAGAACAACACAACTGCATAATAAACAATGCACATTTCTCCGCCATCGACAGAGAGACGCGGACACTTGTCGGTGTACTGCAGAGGGAGAAGAAAGAAAGAGGGTGGGGGTCAGTTGACCTGCATCCTCTAATGGCATTCTTCAGCTGCTCGGCTCTCCTCCTCCTCCATTTCCTCCCCCTTTTTACCAACACCTCTTCCTCTTCTTCCTCCTCCTCCCCGTCCTCTTTCTCCTCCTCCTCTCTCTGCTTTCTCAAAGGCTCCGAAGCAGAAGAAAACAAGTCAAGGTCCACTGGAAGTTAAGACGTGCAGGAGCAGACGCGCCTTCTCTCTCCCCACGTTGCAGATTTTTTAAAAGGAGAAAAAAAAGAAAGTTGAAAACCTGCTCCGATCCAGTTTTGGCTGCGAACTGCTGGGTGTTTTTTATGAACAGAGCGCGGCACCGAGAGTAGATTCTTATTTATTTAATTATTCATTTAAAAGCATGGTCCTACAGAGGGTTTTTCGGGCTGTCATCCTGGGACCACCGGGCTCTGGGAAAGGAACAGTGTCGGGGCGCATAAGTAAAACTTTTGGACTCAAACACATCTCCAGCGGAGACCTTCTGAGAAGACACATTGAGGCTAAGACTGGTGAGATAAATGTGTCTTATTCAATACTCAACCACACATGCATCACATTTACATTCTTGAAGCGGAGCTGCATGTTAGGGTCAATATCTTCTGCATGTGTTGCCGAAAAGAACGTTCTCTTTCTCTGGTTCCAGTATGCACCACTGTAACAGGCTTTATTGTAACCAAAACCGAAGGAATTGTTGCCACTGAGTTAGTTTCCTGGACTTCAGTGATAAGAGAGCCACTCCTGTACTTTTATTACTTATCTCTATCACAGGGACATCAGGCAGAGCAGAGGAGAAGAGTTTCTGTGCGTCTTGCATGTCTTTAATTCAAGGTCAAAGGTGACACGGGGTGGCACTGGCTTTGTTTGTTGTTTGTTCATACAGGGAACTGTTGACCCCTGGTGTTACAAGGTGTGTGAAATAAGACATGTGGTGTAAACAATACCAAAAAAAAAAGGATGAATGGAGTTGTGAAAACAAACCGGAGCCTTTGTTCCATATAAGGTCAGCGTTCATTTAAGGACTCTGGTTTTTACGGCCACAACCAAATGTGACCTCTGCTTTTAACCCATCACCAAAGTGAACAGTGGGCAGCTTTAGGGGTAGCAGTGTGTGGGGACAGTGCCATGATCAGAGCACCTCAGTGGTAACTGGGCAGCTGATGAACACTGAAGCCTTCTGGATGATGTCTGCTTCCTCAACCACCAAGCGACCACTGCCCCAAAATAATGTGTCAGAAGTGGGATTCGAACCCACGCCTCCTTTCAGAGACCAGAATACCCATTTTAGTGGAAGGAGCCTATCCTTGAGTGTGGCGCCTTAGACCACTCGGCCATCCTGACACACAGATCAGCAGAAAAACTAAATTATATCAACTGCTTTACAGTTGATCTTAAAGTGTGTACAGTAGTATAGTAGTATATACTGCTCAATTTCTTAGCCCAGTGGTTTCCAAAGTAAGGGGCCTGGGGGATGCGCAGGGGGTTACAAGTCAAATAAATTCCAATTTGAATATTTTTTTTTATTGTATTCAAAATCAAGCTTGGATGGATAGCATGTAGCTATGTTTTAACTATTTAATTACTATTAGCATTTTAGAGCTATTTTTTGCTAAAGTTTGGCTATTACAGGGTATTTTCTGCTAACCTTTTGAGTTAGGAACTCATTACAGTATGGTTACTACGTCTACACCTTTTGGCCAGCTTCCATTGCTTTTGTGGCTTATAGACAGCAAGTATTACATATTCACATTTATATGGTTTTTTTTATTATTATTTTACAGTTAGTTTTAGTCGTTAGCCATTTGATGTCAGCAACACTTTATCCTGAGTATGGGCTTATTTGTGACCTTTGTATGTTAAAGTTGTTCAGTAAAGACTAGTGTTGTCTCATCTGAGCAGCATCAGGAGCCTGTGGCAGTAAAAGTGGTTGGTCTTGTTTACATTGCCTTGCTCAAGTATTTGCCCCGCAACAGTTTTTTTCAGTCTAATCCTGTGACCTTGCTCTTTTCCTGTGATTGCGTCATTTCACTTTATCTCTGTCTAAGCTGTTTTCGGGTGTGTGTGCTGCATGTACCAGACTTTTGTACACCTTGTATGTGTGTATACTTGCTTTTTCAAAAACCTTCAAGATCCAGTCTGTGCAGTCACCACGTCTTATACTTGTGTTAAAAAAACCCCGTAACCTATCTGTGGGCAGGAGACTCTAAAGAGGGTGAATTTGTGGTTCTCCTTTGGTGCAACATATATGTTTTGTACAGCTCTGCGTTGTCACTTCCACACTTTGCTGTGTTCCTTAGTGACATCAGAGTAAGAAGGTCAGATCACTCTTCTGAAGGCCTGCAGGAAATTCCTTTCTCCAGCTGGAAACTGGCCACTTAAAGTGAGAGTAAACCAAGCAATGTCTCTTTAAAATTTCCACTTGCCAGCTTTGCAGGAACATGTACTGCGCCACGGTGTACACATTCATTTCTATAGTGGTTCCTGCCTCTCCAATTACAGCGTTGGAGAATGCCTGAGAAAAAGTCGAAAATTCAAGTCGAAGATTCAAACACCACAGGACAGACCTGCATGACACATGATGATGACATCATCGGAACGGCAGAGGAACACAGTGGTAATTAAACTAATCACTGTCCTTCATCACTCTCCTCTCTCTCTCTGTCAGAGCTGGGCCTGTTGTTAAAGTCCTGCATTGATCTTGGTCAGCTGGTACCTGATGATGTCATGTCTCGCCTCATCCTGAGCGACCTGAGAGCAACGGGACAGAGCAGCTGGCTGCTGGATGGTGAGTTCACACGTCAGAAATCGCTCTCCTGGTACTGATTATAAATGCACACCACACTAAACCGCACTACAAAAATAATTGTTAGAATGATAAAGAAACTGGAAGATTCAGGTATACAGGTTTAAGGTGCTATTTCCACATATATACATATGCACATAAACGGTCCATAAACTGTCTGTGTCACTTGTTTGTAGGTTTTCCTCGCACTGTGTCCCAAGCCGAGTCCTTGGATGACAACTACAGCGTGGACAAGGTCATCAATCTTAATGTACCTTTCCAGACCATCAAACAGAGACTGACGTCTCGCTGGACTCACCTTCCCAGCGGCAGAATTTACAACACAGATTTCAATCCTCCACAAGTCCCTGTAAATACACAGCATCTGTTTTCACTTGTTACTCATTGACTGGCTGTTTTCCAAGATTGTAGACATTAAATCGGTTATCCTAAAAATACCTTCATACTTTTCCTTACTCCTCAAGTTAAAAAAAAGCTAGCAGAGGAATATGATTAGCAGCACAGTTGTACAACTACTCAAGTAACATAGATTTTAGTATTATAATTAGCATAGTTTAAATGTAGCATAGATAAGTATAAAAGGTAGCATTGACGTGTGTATTAAAGATAAGGTAGCATATATACTGTATAAGCGTTAAATGTAGGCTAGATAGATGGATGGATGGATAGATGGATGATGGATAGATGGATGGATAGATGGATGGATGATAGATAGATAGATATAAGTAAATTAAGTATTTAAGATAGCATGCATGCTAGTATTGAAGGTAGCATAATCTAAATGTAGCATTGATAAGTATTGATGTTAACATAGAAATATTATTGCTAGCATATTATCACAGGTATAAACAGTAGTATAGTTACTAGTATTAAAGTTAGCATAGTTTTGCTAGTAGAGTAGCGTAAGTATTCAAGGTAGCATAGTTGCTAGCATTACAGGTATCATGGTGTAACTGAATCATAGAGACTGTTGGTTTATTAGGATTTGATTGTATTGTTAATGCAGGTCCAATTAAAAGAACATTTATTTTAAATGTCAATCTAATTTCCAACATTTACAACCAGAAATCCTTCAATAACCATAATCATTGAAGCTTGTTGTTACCTGTGTAGTAATAACATTTGTTCATGTGTTTCACTGTAGGGTTTTGATGATGTGACAGGAGAAGCTCTGGTCCAGAGAGATGACGACAAACCAGAGACGGTGACACAGAGACTGAAGTCTTATGAAACTCAGACGCAGCCTGTGTTAGAATATTACAGGTGAGAACTTAGAACCTCTCATGTCTGTTTCACCTTCAGGGTGCCACAGTATGTATGTTATATTGTTGGACAGATAAAAGGTAAAAGGTGTTTACGTTGGACGTCATGTAATACTGCACCTGACTGAATTTACATGTATAGCATTTACAGAATAGTTCTGCACACTCCATGCAGTTGATTGTGCAACTAAAATGTTTTAAAACCACACTCCACCACGACAAGCACTGTGCTGATGACAATGATTAATCTCAACATGCGTTTTGATTTATGCAAGAGCAAAACCTGAACAATACTCAATACTAAAATAAACTTATGAGGTGTCAGAGCCATTTTATAAGATCATACATTAAAATGCTATATCTGGTCTCCGTAGAGAATTTAATGGATCACAGCATTGCTTCAAACCAAAGAGAATTGCTTAGCTAGTGTCCCACACAGTTGATCAATTGAAGCAGTATTTCCCAAGGGGTATACAGATATACATACTCTGACCATGCTGGGTTCAATCTGACAGGTATCCTGGACTTATGCTGCAATTCCATTTCAACAGTGAGTATAGCTTACACCTGGGAGCCATAATACAGGGCAAAAAGTTCCAAAAAAACAACACAAATGACAAAAAGCGAATGTAGCACAATCCAGTGTATGCGTGAAATATTCGTCCGATTCCACTCGCCAGTTAGTTCCCATGTGAAATTAGTTTTAACGCCATACATCGGAATGATAGAACAAGACTTTCTTCAAAAATGTATGGGAGATGGTGACATAACCATGAAACGCCACAGGTCGTTAACCCTGGACCCCTCTGTACACTGTCTAATAGAGAACCCTCTGGGACGGATTTCAGGCTGTTCTTTTGCTAATGAACATGCTCAATATGTTATTCCAAGTGCAACACTACATGGTCTGGTTAATTGTGAGGCACCGCTCTGTTTAGTTTTAAGGTAATAATTGGTAAGAATGATCAATATGAGGTCCATCCATCCATCCATTCACCCATCCATCCATCCATTCACCCATCCATCATTTAGTGCTTATTCCTTTACAGGTTCGCTGGTGGCATTTGAGCAAGTAACAATTGATATATTCCGCTAATATAGTTATTTTCCCTTATGTCATCAGCAGTGTTAGACGGGGCATTGGTGGCTACGGAAGTGGACTTTGGTCCAGAAGGTTTCAGGTTCGAGTCCACTAGCTGCCAAGTTACCACTGAGGTGCTCTGATCATGGCACCGTCCCCACACACTGCTCCCCCTTAAAGCTGCCCACTGTTCACTTTGGTGATGGGTTAAAGCAGAGGTCACATTTGGTTGTTGCAGTGATGTGCTGTGTCACAATGACAAGGAGTTTACTTCCCTTCCTTTCTTAATGAGACGCTCTTAAAGGGAAAATGTAATAATTAGATGTTCATCATCGTTTCATAACCTAACCTTTAGTCCATGCTCAAACCCCAGCCTGAGGGTGTACAACTTTCTTCCAGCCTTTACCTCTGACCCTCTGACCATGCTGGGTTCAATCTGACAAAGCCCTGTCAGTAGTCAGGGACCATTGAGACATTGAAGTATCTCTTTAGGGGTTGAAAAGAATGGTCTTCATGGAGAGGCCCTAAGTATTGTCAAAGAAAGACTCCTACGGATAAACATCCAAGTATATTAACTCTGAAGTTCCTACTGTTCAGTAAAAAGTGTGTTCTGTGTTGTTGTTTTTTTTGTTTCTCCAGGAGTAAAGGTGTCCTGGAGACGTTCACTGGGACAGAAACCAACAAGATCTGGCCACATATCGAGGAATTTCTACATAGGAGACTCTCCTATGTCAATCAGAAAGTTGCATAGAAAGAAAGAAAGTCTTAAAAAAGGACAGAAAAGTTGGGTTTAACAGCAGAGACGTTTCTTCACGCAAGGAAATCACCTGAGAGGCAAAACCTACGTTTTGATGGGAAGTGAATTTATATCGGGATGGAATGGTAAGAATAAAAAGACATTTTTGGCAAAGTTCTTGTTGCAAGGCTGTTGCACCGTTTCGGCGGTGTTGTTGAACCCAACCCTCTTAGATACTAGATATTTGAGTCCTACGTACTGTAATATGTGCCTTCCTAGACCCAGCAGGTACCAGTAAGAATTTTAAAATAATGACAAAAGCAAACTATGATCTTAGCCAACAAGTGCTCATCACTGCCTTATTGTGACCTGTGATTTTGCAACGGGTATTTAAAGCTAAATGAGGAACATTTCTCAGAGTTTGCACAGATTTGGAGGTCCTGTCAGTAGGAAAAAATAAGAATGTTTCCTGCAACCTGCAGTAGAAAAGTGTGGATGTCTTTTTTCATCTTTTCACCTCAAAATACCCTTACATGTACTACACAACAGCTGCAACTTTGGCATAACAACGTCATAATCTGTTCAGAACTAGCAGTTTGGGCCTGTTATCAATTTCCTCTGCTCCTCAAGCTAGCATGTAGATAGCTAGTAAAAATAGGTGTTCGACAGTGGTGAAAAATAATTTTCTTATGGTAAACAATAATAATTAGTGAATAGTACATAAAAGTAAGAAGATACATTCTAAAAGTTGATGTTTCTTTACCTATTTTGTAGCATTGTCTGTGGGTTTGCTAATGCATTCCCTAGCCAGAAGCTAATGCTCTTTGGGGGGTGAGGTGGGGGTTTTGGGACCTCCCACCTTAAGCAACACAAATGTGTGCATGTCTCCTTGGTTTCTTGTAAAGAACCAAACCATGTTGCAGAGCAGTTGTAGTGATATTTTAAGCCAGTTCAGAGACAAAAACACAATTCATTTTGTTTCCTACTGACAGAGACTTCAGTGAAATCTGTTAAAAACTTATAGACAATGGGAGCTGTGCACTCAAGTGCCTCTTGCTGCATTGTAAATTCACCAAGGAATTTCTTTGATCATGAGTCTGAACCAATCATGTCTGCTATTGAATATGACATAATGATAATTACGTAATGAGTGAAACTGTCATTTTTAATTTGTTTGTTTTTTTTGTTTGAACCACATCAAGTCTTAGCATGTTACCACGCAATGTTTGACTCACACCAGCTGACCGTTCAGTAAATGTGTACAAACCTAATAGGTGACAGACTAGTAGAATATGTAATATCCCTAGAACACTGAAAACAACATACAGAAGGCAGTACTCTTTAGTCGGGTCATTTCTAGATTTGATGTCGTTCTCTGTCAGAGTGAATGTTTTCCTCTGTTTAAAGCTTTTAATGTAGTGCAGGATTTTACAGCTATTATTTCCTTAACTGCTCTGTGTGCAGAATAACAACTGAATTAAAATATAAAAGTACATTCACATTCTCCTCATAAAAAAAGAAGCAAAGTGTAATTATTGTGGTTCAAAATAAACTATTTTATGCTAATTGTGATCATTTGTGTATCATTGATAATACCGGAAAAGCAATGTTAGTATATCTCAGAAAAAGAAACCCCATATTCATCACAGGCAGTGTGAACAAAACATGGTAGCAATGACTATATTTTGGCTAATGCTAAGCTATTTGTTTGGCTAGTTTGTAGTTAAGTTATTGTTTCCAGTTGTTAGTTTAAATAAACAAACAATAATTACGAGTTTAAACAACACACCTAAAGATAGAAAAATATTGCAAAAATGCCATAAAGACACAGTGTGTCAGGGTTTTAATCCTTTTTTTCAGGCTGTCATAGTCTGCAAAATTCATGTAAAGAAATATAAAATAAATGTTTGGTTTTAATCCACATGATGACAACCTAAGTGTGAAAACGGTTTTAAAAACAATAATAATAATAATATAAAGTGCTCGACATGTTCACATGCAGACAGTTCTGCACGGGAACAAACAGTAAAAGCTCCTCAGGTGAAGCTCAGCCCTTTTCCCTTCATTGACTGTGAAAAGGTAGAATAAATAAATACCCTTTCAATACATGGCAGATGGCAATAAACAGTCACAACTGTTGAAGGAGTTATTACAGGTGTCTTTCTTTAATTTCTTTACATCTGTGTTATGATTAACTAAACAGGCACCAATTTGATACTGAGCAAGGAAATTCAAAGTAAATTAAAGCTGGAAGTTAATTATCTTTAATTACATATGGTTTCTGGGACATTTCTGTTTAGTGGTTTGCTGTGGGAATTTCTAATATAAAATATGTGGCGTGATTCAAAAAGGTTGGAATACACAAAAATACTTTTTATGTGATGGGAAAAAACCACACACTGAGTACACAGTCTAACCGGGCTAAAGCACTTGTGACTTTGTGGATGGACAGCGGAATAAAAACAGGAAACTGTAAGTGCACAATATCACATGACAATGTGAGGTTCAGTGTTACAGCCTTTATAAATGTATGCGCTACGGAAAGAGGTTAGGATGAAACAATTATTTATACTTCTTTGCACTTGTCTTACGTCACATGTTTCATATCCAGAATAAGCTTTCCAATCCTATCTAATTTGAGTTTAATAAACACCGGCAACTTTTCCATTTATTGTCACACCCTGGACAGTCCCCCAGTCTATACACATAGAGACAAGCAGCCATTTATGCTCACACTCACACTCACAACTGGGGTAAAAAAAGAACAAACCTAAACGTGCATGTTTTGGACTGCCATAGGAAACCAGAGTGCCTGAAGATGAGACAAGCACATGAGTAAAACTTGCAAACTCTATGGAGAAAGAACATGAAACATGTACTGGTTTTGAAAATGCTTTTTATCTATTACAATTATTGGCCCTGTATTAGGAAATGGCTTTTCTTTGGAAGTTGCTCAGTATTAGTACTTAGTACAAAAAGGAACCTAGTTCTAAACAAGGATATAAAAATAGGAGTGGCTGAAAAGCTTTATAACTGGTATTGACTTCATCAACGTGTGAAATTGAGAATACAAGTGAAAATGGATTCCCACACCTTGGTGGGAATTTTCTCAATGTAATTTATTGTTTATATTCCGAGGACTGGGTTTTCTTTACATTTTAAATTTGTACACGGGGCCCTGATTTTTGCCATCAGTCTGAACTCACATACTGTTCTTAAGTACCCATGTTACTCACCTACACCTCATAATTTAGAATAATGGTTCTTAAACTTTTTCTACTCTGTACCACCTGAGAAAACATTGAGCTCTTTCAGTACCACCATGATGACCAACAGTAGAATACAGCAGCATAGGTCCTTCCCTGTTAGCTTCCACCACACAGATATAAATGTTCAGAAAGATGTTTATGTTTCAAGGTTGTATTATTTTGCATGGTATGTTTCAGGTTTATTCAACTGAAAATGTAAATGTGAAAATATGGATTTTCCCTGCGTACCACTCGTGGTACGCATACCACAGTTTGAGAACCACTGATCTAGGACATCAAAGCTTCAGTAGAGTCAGACTTATGCTTGGGAGCCATAATGAAGGAAAGAAAATGCCCAAAAAAAGCAACACAAACAGAAGGAAGCTAATGTAGCACAATCCTATGTATGGTGTGAAACCAGTGAATGTAAGCAAAGGCGTCTTCCTGTGTGGCAACAAATTTGTCCCAACTAGCTCTAATGCAATTTTTTTCATATGTCGGAAGAATGGAGCAAGAGTTTCTTTTAATTAATTTATGGGAGACGGTGACGCAAACACAAAATGTCGTAGGTAGAGGATGAGGATGAAGTGTATATGGAAGGCCATGAAACCAGATGCACTCTACTGGTTACGGATGCAACTGTAGCAACTAATGTTAAGGGTCACTAATGCAAAGATTATAAGCTTTAGTTTGAATTCATCCACTCATATAGCTTTTCTCTGCAACCCTGTGGTTTGTTTTTCTGCTTCCACGTGGATGATGATACAGTACGTTCCCATTTTGAACTCTGCAGTACAAGTGCATCACATCTGAGTGCTTTGGCTACCAAGAGAACAAAATTCATGTTACATTTATATTGCAAAAAGCAAGCATATGCTTTGTACAGCAGCATATTGTGCACTTTTACCACTGCTAGCATTACAATGCCCCCTAGAGATTAGGGGTGGCAGAGCTCCATGCTAATTGATTAATAATCCTGACTCAAAATTCTTACATACTTAGCATTTAATGTTGTATTTTTGCAATATGTCTTCAAATACTGCCCAAACAAATATATCTACCTTTCTTTAAGGTGCAGCTCTTGTTTATCTGCATTTCTGATTTAGCTAGCAAAGCTTCACGGGAAGTATTACTGCCACCTGTTGACCAGACATGATTTCGACAGCTCTACACAGTAGTTTTTGTACTTTGAAATGATTTCAATGTTTTTGAGAACAGAAAAAAGCAGGAAAACCTGTATTTAAAAAATCATCTGCCTACAGGTGCATCACACGTGGGTTTAACCAGAGCCGTCTCTAAGCATTTCAGAGCCCCAGGCGAAATTATAGTTTGGCGCCCCCTCTCGCCCTTCAAATGTCAGTGATTAAGCAGTCATTTTACCACTAAATAAAATAGATCATGAGCCACACAAGAGTTCCAGCCTCTGGATGACGCATATTGTGCCGTGCATAATTTTTCAAATGCTGTAGTCATATTACAGAATTATACTGAATTATACAAAGGAAGCATGAGTGTTTGTTCTCTTATAGATTAGGAAAAAAACAACACACAAGATGACTATTACAACTCTCCCAGCAGTGCTGCTTAAAGTGTGAGTGTTGTGAAAATGGCTCAACTTTGATTTCTGTGGAAACACTGTATGAAAGATAAAACATGGCATGAAACATTACAGCAACCACTGGTATCTACTGTATTAGTCGTGAATGTTTGGTCAACAAATACCAAACATTATTCTTCGTGTAGTCATTGCAAAGGGGATGAAGAGCAGCATATGGACCGGGAGCCACCGGTTGCAGACCTCTGACCTAGACAATACATAGGCGACTGCCTGTGTATCGTATGCTAAGAGCCAGCTCTGGGTTTTAACTGATGATAACGTAGCGATTATTCAACCAGTGTCGGCTCTTTCATCTGATTGGCCTCCAGCTGAAGTATTTGTTCTGAGAGACTGTTTACTGCCTGCTTGAAGTGACTCAGACAGATGCCTTCACACATAAAACGCATGCACGCGCACAGACACACAAACCTCTCCTATGGATACAGCCTAGGTTGCAGTTTGTGTATGTAAGCAGCCTTTATCTCAGACCTCCATCTGTCAAACAACCTGCTGCAAACGCTGTGAAATGGTAAAAACACTACTCCTGGCAGATCCTGCACCGACTGCAGTGTTGTGGACTGACCATTTGTCTGTCTGCGTCTGTACTGTATTGCTGTTTACGGCACTGCTGTGCTGCTGAAAGCCGGCGGTGTCTGTATTTGCTGGATGGAGAGAAGATGCAAGTGAAGCAGCGGCTCCCTCTACGTGGGCTACGAGGTCTCCATCATCCGAATGTCCTCTGTTTCTGTGGCCTCGTCTTTTGTCCACCTGCCTGTACTTGTCCACAGTCCGCCCTCTAAACAACGATTCACGGGGAATCCTGCCACCTGCTGGAGAAGAAGAAAAGCGTCAGGCTGGATACTAACGGAACATTTCTGAAAATGCAAAAAAAAAAAGATGAACAATTGTTGCATATTTAATTGTATTAATTTTAGTCATTTGTTGACCTGCTTGTGTTGAAAACATTTTTAGGGACAAAAAAATGCCTAACTGTACTCAGGTTAAGTTGAATTTTATTATGGCTTCTACCCTGGAGGAACCTGTAGTTCTAAATGTTAGCTTATTGGAAAATATTTAGCTGCTATTCCTCACTTTTCTCATTTCTGTCATATGCTTTAGCAATTATTTTCTCCTCTTGTTCTATCTTTAGATATTTGTATTAAATATTCAGATATGTCTACTCTTATATATCTATATTATATAGTTTATATTTTCTTACTCTTACTTTGTTTTTTACTAGGGAGGAAACATGGGGAAGAACACTTAAAGAGCAGAACGATTCCAAACTACCAGGATCTAGCCAAGGCTCCAAACTTGAATGCAGCCACCACACACTGGGGCAGAGATGCCATTTCCCCCCTCTTTGTTCTAAATTGGCAGCTTTTAAAGCTGTGGGGCCAAAAGGGGAGGGTTTCCAGTTTCATTCTCCTCTCAGCACTGTGTCAGAATACAAAGAGTAAATTCAGAGGAGGAAAAAAAAAGAAGAAATGCATCATGGTCTTCTCAAACACAGAAATATATAAAGAAAACGTTGTTGTCTATTAAAAATGAGGCTGCATCTCACGGACACAAAGGTGTGTGTGTGTGTGTGTGTAAACAACACAGTTCTTTGAGACAAACTCTGGGCTTCTTTAAAAAAAGTGACCTAAAAAACAAATCTTGAAAAGACAGAACTATTATAAGATAGAAGATAGAAGCTGTTGTGACATGCCAGCTGCCTCAGAACATTTAGGACAAGAGGGAAATAAAAACTATGCGGTGGGAGATTACATTGAAAACGTTCAAACAACAACACAGAAATTCTTTTGAGCCCAACATTCAGTTCCAGTTTCATCCAGTATCTAAACAAACGTGCAGCTGTGGTGCTGGTCCACAGCTGAATGTTAAAAAAACATTTACTCTAATGTAAAGCTCCATACTAAAGTAAAAAAAAACATGAATAATTAACTTCAGGTTAGCCAGGTGTAAGGTTAATGTATGCAGAACACAAACTGTTAAACATATGCAAAAATGCTATACTTTCAAGAAAAGATTAACAAAATATTCCCATCAAAAGAATATCAAAGTGACCTCAGAGGAAGTAAAAAATTATGAATTTAGTGGAAATGAATTGTTCCAAATTCTCTCTATTTTTCACGGTTCAA
This sequence comes from Cynoglossus semilaevis, assembly GCF_000523025.1. Lineage (NCBI taxonomy): Eukaryota > Metazoa > Chordata > Actinopteri > Pleuronectiformes > Cynoglossidae > Cynoglossus > Cynoglossus semilaevis. The sequence continues at coordinate 4,085,671 of NC_024320.1, forward strand.
AAGACTCAAGAAGACTAAAAGACAAATTGGTAAAACAGAGGAAAACTCACAGAGTCTTTGGGTTCGAACTTGCAGTTTGTGTTCACATTCTGCTGCTCCAAACTGTTGAGATCATCATCTCTACACTTGGCTGCACATTCTCTCACTCTGTGTTTGAAGGCATCAAGTTCTGTGTGGAAGACTTCTAAGTAGACGCCCTGTCCCTCCTTCACAGAGTGGAAGACAATTGAGAATACACACAGGTTGGTCAAACAATGTCAGGAGTACAAAATTTGACTGGCAGGCCGGTTCAGTATCGGTTGGATGTAGAATGTTTGGGTAAAATATTATAAATATAATGTACAAGATTAAACCTATAATTTGGCATATTTGTTGTCTGCCGCCATCTAGTGGCAGAAACTGAATTTACAGTTAACTTGTTGAAACAAAGATTGTCAGTCTTCACCATAACTTGTGTGGTGGGCGAGATTAAACAGGCCGGTGAGCCATATCTGGCCCACAGGCCGTAGTTTGCCCACGCCTGACCTAGAAGCTCATATCAGATGAGTGCAGCTTCCTTACTTTGGCTTTGTGAAAGAACTGTCTAAAGCAGCCTCTGGGATCCTGCTGAGAGTTTGAGGCCATCTCCAGAATGAACTGCATGACCACGGCCTGGTGAGCTACCTGCTCCATCAGTGCTTCCTTCTGCAGGAACACGCAGTTCATCACATTCAAAACACATTTAAGGAGCAAGTTTTGAAAACAATGCACACAGATTTGTCGATAACACCGTTCTACTTGGATTTTGTGGTATATTACCCCCTCTTGCTGTAGTTTCATACACCACAGGATCAAGTAACTGCCTGTTTCTTCACAGATGAGCTGAGGCATGTCCGCAAGGAAGCGCTGACTGTCGTCCCATCGCCTCAGCATACCTAGGACATTAGAAGGGTAAATTAGCAAAACAAAAAAAGTGAATTTCAAATGACGAAGAGGGAAAGAATTGGGGAATTTTATGGTCATATTTCATGTAGAGAATGGAGCAGTGGTGCAGCCCAAATGTAACACATTGAAACAGAGTGGGATGTTTTCAGGACAAGGGCCTTACAATGACAGACGGATGAAAACGGGGCCTAGTGCTACTGTACGTGCTGTGCTTGTGCATCATTATCTGATGTTTCTCCTCTAATGCTGTTGCTTTAACAAGTGATTTCTCTCGCAGGATTCATAAAACACTTTTCTTCTCTTTCCTCAGTTATTGAGAAAACAAACAGGTTTTGAAAAATTAATATTATATTGTGCAGCATTCCACAGTGTAGCAGTTATCATGCCTGCTTACACATATGGCTTACAGTACATGCAAAAGGTCCTGGGTTCAAGCCCTGAGGGTCAACATACTTGGCTCCTCCAAAGGGGCCGCAGCAGTAAGAATTTCCCCAGAGTAGGATCAATGAAGTTCAAATTAATAAATTATTAGAAATAAGATTAGAAAGATTTTTTCAGCATCAATTTGTCCAAATGGTACAATATGTCAGATTCATGTTTATATTTTTTGGTTTATTTAACAAGGACGTTACATATTGCATTTGCCACAGTAAATGGGAAACTATGATCTACATAAAATGTCTAGCTTTAGCTAATTTGCAGTCTTTGAAGTTGTGTACATTTAGGATAGAGTGTTAATGTACTTAAAGACATTAAACCTTTAGCAAAAATATTTTGGGAAAATTATCACAACCCCTCTGCTGCACCTCTGTGGACCACCTAAAGATGGTCCACAGATATGCTTGTATATGTTGCCAGATGCCACTAGAGATACAAACATTTCTGCTTCACCTTTTTATTTACTTACCAAAATGTCTAATCTCTTTGTCATACTTTTGGTGAAATGTATTGCACTTGTCCTGATCCATGCTGACCGGCTGATGATGGACGTTAATGACACTCTGCCAAAGTGATGGGACATTTAATCAATGATTAAAAAAGGGAGAATTATCATTAGAGAGTAGAACAAGTTTTCATCTCTTTCTCTCTACATCTCTTATACCTTATCAAAAACATCCCAGCTTCTGACAGTTCCCAGGTCAGGGCTGTGGTTTGCCTCCTGACCTCCCAGCATGCTCTCTTTACGATGCCACTCGGCCTCAGTGTGTGTGAGTTCGGATGGACAGGCCAGTGTCCGAGCCCGTTCCTGCTCCAGAGACTCGGAGCTGTGAACGCCAAGTGATCCTAGCTGGTCCTGGGCCTCGGCCAGTTTCCAGCTGGAGACGATGGAGGCTTTGACACAGCGCTGTTGACTCTGACACAGTGTTGCCATTGGACAGTCACAAAGACGAGACAAAGGTGGCTGGGAGTGAGATTAAAGAAGAACAGGAAGCACTTTTGGTCACGGTCGGTACAGAGAAAGAAACAAACAAAGTAAAACAAAAAAATAGAGTATATATACAAGTACACCTAACAGATACTTGTATGATTCCAGTTTAATATAAATTGTGGTCAAACCATCCTTTATGAAGGCATGTATCTGTGAAATCTCTTACACACAACTGATCATTTCACTTGCAAATATGGTGTGTGTGCTTTAGCCAGTTTTCAATAGATTTTGAAAAAATGATTGTGACATTTTTTAGAATTGAATTTCGCTTTTTTTCTTCAAGTAGTATCATGAGTTTTTAATATAACAGGGTCTGACAGCTAACGGCTACAGACAGAATCACTTACTTGTCGGCCCACCATCTTTTAATTTTCCATCATCGCAGCCTTGCTGCATTGAGAGGGTAGGACCATAAGGCTAAAAATAAAATAAGTGCTTCAACTTGTCCACAGCTTTATGGCTGCGCCAACAGCAGCCGCAGCACAGCTGACAGAGTCAGTGTCAGAGAACGTAGGATTGATCTGTATAAAAGCCAGGGGCTGAGCAGGCTTTCTAACACTAGAAAAACTTAGTAAAGTGAGATTTTTTAGTAAAAAAAGACAAAGTACGTTTTCTAGTCAATAGTGTCAATTTGAAGACTAATGTATGTTCAAATGAATTTACTTTATATAAAAAGATATTTATTAACATAATATTTGTTATATCGTCTTAAGAGACATTCAATCAGTCACATACATTGCTCATTGAAATTGTTCAATTACAGATTTGTGTACAGGTCATTGTGAACGTTACATCAGAGATTTAATTGGGTTTAAGTTTGCTTTCACTTTTCATAAACAGCCTGATTGTGTTTACAAATTCCCAGAAGCTATGTTGAACTAACTAAGATTAAAATAAAATGTTAATATTATCCAACACAGTGAAAAATATATACTGTACACAGGTGCGCGTTGTCTGCGAACAAGTGAGCAGTGTATCTTAGCACAAACTCACTTAGCAGGTTAGCATACTGTTCTGCTAAGTCAGACCCTCTCATTAGGCTAACACTTTAAAGCAGCGACCAGAGGGGGTTTCTTACCTGCTGTTGGTGAAAAACACCACCGCGTAGCCTCTGTGCTAAAGCTGCCTCACTACTGAGCTCTTCACCGGGATAAACCGAGGCTCCAGTTCCCGGCTGCCAATCCATGTCTGTGTGACAGCGTAGCCGTTAGCTCCGTGTAGGGGGGAAAGTGGAAATCGCTCGTAGCCGGGGCTAACTGTGTTTGAAAAATATGGACACAGCAAGTGCGTGCTTCTGGAGTTTGTCTGTGCTTGTGAATACGAGCCAGAGTTAAAAATGGAAAGTTCAATGACTAACTGACTAAGGGAATACTTATGCAAAGTCTGGGAGTCTGAAAATAACAACAGACACATCTCTTATCCATCCACACTTTACTTGTTGTACTAAAAGTGACACGCTGTTCACGTGGTACATAACTTTAACCACGTGACCGTTGTGAGGGAGGGGCGTTATGGACACGAGAAATAAACTTCAACAATGGAGTTGGAAGTAATAACATGTATTTATTTTTAAGAATGGGTTATTGTAATATTAGTATCTGACCTAATTATATGGTGTGAGAAAGTGAATGTATTGTTTAATCCCTAAGTGTATTTTAAAGAGTACCAATACTTCTTTCTTTACAGTAAATACGATCTTTAAACATACACACTACATACACTTAATATTTTATTTTCAGAATTTAAAAACTAGGTGGGTTTTATTTTAATATCTTTAATATCTATATCTTAATTTTTTGGGGGGCACAATTTTATTTTATTTTTCCGTGCAATGTCAATACACCTCGTAAGTTTTGTTTTAATACAACAAGTATGTTCAACAATGACGTGAGGTCAAAAACTAGTACAATAGCATAGAAAATAGACTTCAGTGGTACATTTCCTCTTAAAAGCCATGCCTGTAGGGGGCAGTAGCGCTTTTTGGCCTTGCATGAACAGCCTTTTCTATGCTAAGCAACGAAGAGTGGAACGCAGGAACCTGGTAAATTTAACCCGGTAATTAAGACTACAGGCATATTTATTTACATTTCCTGCTATTCAAAATATAAAAATTAATATCTTATTTTTAATACAAGCGTGCTGGCGTGTATTAGACGTTTTATTCCTTAAATTGTGGCCAGATTTGTGTATTTCTATGTTTAACTGCTGCCTAGCAGTTTCTATACAGGGCTGAATGACCACCGTTCAAGGTTCAATGTACCATACACAAAATATTCTGGAATGGTCACAATGTATTTGACAGTAGTAGTTTAAAGATAAAAAGTAGTAAAGGTGAATGTTGTCCGACAAAAAACAAATATAACCGTAGACTATTTAAGTGTTTATTGGTTTTGGCTCCAGCAACTGCCAATGTAAGTAGCGTCTTGTTCTGAAAAACAGTTCAACTTAGCATGTCTGTGTGCTAGCTTTAATTAGTCACGATAGCAAATGTTAACTCGTCTTATGACAACAGTGTTATTTATTGTGTCGTTTGACTTGCTGATTGTTAAAGTTGTACCAACATATTATCGGATATTAAAAACATTTTAACCAGACTGAGATAAAACAAGCCACAATTTGCAAAGCAATTGCCAAGCTTTGGGGCCGTGTGCTGATGTCTATTACCGCTAGGTGGAGGTATATTATAACGATAACTGACCTAGGCTGTCCCAAGTGCAAATTTACTGGGGCGGAGGGGCTGCCAAGTCCCGCCTCTGTAGGGACTATGCAGACGTTCAGACCGGGAGAAAAAAAGCAGACTTTAAGCTTAAAAAAGTCTGAAATCTAGTCTCACAGCCAGCTGGCACCGTGCCCTTTCTCAGACTGCAGTTCCCACAGGTGTTTGTGTGTGTCTGTGTGTAGGAATCATGTTATCAGCAAAACTGGTTCACAATCACAATAAGACCCTAATCAAAATATTTTGCTGTTGTAATATGTTCCAAACAAGATACATAATGATTTAATTTGGTCTTTTGTCATCTTTCAAATAAACACAATAAACTTTTTTTGTTTCTCTTGGCTTATCTGTGGTTGAACAAACTTTTCATGTTAATACCGAATACTGAATTAATACTGAATACATCTATTATTAGTATTACATATGGAACAGTAACAGTAATAACATTAAAATAACTATCAATGTACTACAGTATAAACAGTATAAACAATATACTACAGTATACAGTAAATATGTATTAATAGTTCAACTCCAGCCAAAAATAGCTTACAGTTATCCCCAATGGCCAGGTAGTGACTATTCAGTAGGACCAAAGTCCGAAAGCTGGACCAACAAAAATGCAAAAGCCAATAAATACAGATAAAAGACCGTTACAAACTAATCCATGAAAATAACACTTGTGGTCACATTCAAGCATGTGTTTTTTGCTATTTAAGTACATTAACTGACAATTTTTGCTTTCTGTACAGTTAAAAGAACAAAGTCTCAACAAGCAATCAAAAAGAAGAATTTGTAGATAAAAGTATTTTTTTACACTTCTTTGTGAAAGTTCTGTATTTGCATTTTTGTGTGTGTGTACTTTATTGAGTTATAATTGTGCTTATTTCTGTACAGAGACTTCTGAGGGACATGCTCCAGACAGGAATGGACACTTCTTCAGAAGCAACAGGTTTGTTTGACAGTTTTTATTTTTATTTTATTTTACAAGTACAAACATATTTTTTTCTGAATATTTTTTGAGACAGTCTTAATAAGTCAAGTAATTACTACATCCTATATGTCTTCTCTTTGAATGCTAAGATTAGCAATCTTGCTCACAGAATCAATGTGGTTTGCAGTGGGCTTCTTTTCCATTGTGGAGCCTGTTGGAATGTGTCCCTCCACACTTGCTCGTTTTTTGTTTATTTCCCTGAGGTAATTACCATTAGAAAACTGCAGTAATAGGAATCAATTTTAGTAGTCCCTCTCCTGGTTTTCAAGATTTTGTAATTGCACCTGTTGAGAGCTTTGTTCTAGCACCTTTGACAGAATAGAAAATAAGAGAAGCACTTGTGGAGGAATGTGGTGGCGTCCTTCCAGTGCAGTTGAACCACCAACAGCACAACCGCTGCCAAGTCACACTGACACTGTTGGGGTGGCTGCAGTGACACCAAACGCCACATTTAGACACTTGATCTTTGTGTTTCCTTTATTTTGGCAGCTGCTTGGCAACAGACTCCCAGACCTGTCTGTGGTTTTAATCTCTGTCTAATTGTACTGAAATTTAAGTGTGACTTTAATGTTTTTTAAGCAGACAGAGACAGAGACATGGATTGCGTCAGATTACCTGAAAAACAAATAGTATTTTTCTACCGCTTCCACTGTGGTGGAAAAACGCTCACGTTGAGTGAGTGCATGAACTGTATGCGTGTCCATGTATTTGTGTGCAGTGATGGGGTTATTATGTGGTAGTGAATGGGGAGTATCCAACTCTGTCATTCACCCACCATTCAAGACTCTAAAGAAACTACTCGCTCCACATTCCTCTGCACTCTGCTGCTTCTCCGTCCTCTCCTCAGGCAAACAGGGAGGCCAAAGTGAAGTGGGTTGTGCTGTTGGTGTTTGTGCGAGTCAGTGTGCACATACACATGTTCGTTAGTGGAGTGAATGGGTTGGAGAGTAGGGTTTATAACAGCAGAAAACCAGGAAGAACAGCAACGTTGTCATTCAGAAGTTTAATTTAAAGAACCTTTTCACTGGGCTGTAGCTGCTTCTTAGTCCTCTCTGTACAAACCCAGTTCACGCTGGTGCTGACTGTTTTCTATGCTGGCAAAAGAGTGAAATTATAATGAGCTGTGAAAGTGTAACATGCACCCTGCATCTTTCGATGTTACACTGCCTTTTGTGGGAAAAAAAAAATCAAGTACCATACCATATCTGGCCATACCGTGCCATGCCACTCACCAGGCCAAACCATACAATACTGTGCTGTACCGTACTATACCATACCATACCATGATATCCCATATCATAACAAACCAGACCAGACCATAGTAATTCCACAACCATTTTTGAGATACTGCACATATTTTACATAAGAAATCCCACAGTGCACTACCAAACAAAAATCACAAAAAGTATAGCTATGCACGTACTGAGTATTAACCCTGTCCTTTTTAGTTGAACACGTCCTTGATAAACTGGCAAGAATTGAAGAAAAATACACAACCAAAGCAGCTCTGTGTCTCTTTCTTTCTTTGCTGTTTTTAATAGCCATCAGCTGCCACTTAGTGGAAGGGTTTTTGATTGTTCTGCCTCTCACTGTCATGTAGGTAGTTTCTGTGTTGCACCAGATGATCTCTCTTTGCACACTAATGTGCCACAGCGCAATGATAGGGAGTCACTGCCATACCATAATTTCCTTAATCTAGAGCAGGGGTCGGGAACCTAAAGTTCGCGAGCCAAATGTGGCTCTTTTGATAACTGCATCTGGCTCTCAGATAAATCTTAGCTAGTACTGCTTAACACAATAAGTAATAAATAATTCTGCTGATATTCAAGTAAAACATTACAGAAATAATAATGTTAAAATAATCTTTAAAAAACTCAACTTGTTTCATCTGGTACGTCATCTTTTATTTCTGGCAATAAAAATGAAAACAAAGTCAGTCCATTTTGGAGAAACACACACAGGTCTGACGCTGAAAATAGAAAGTAAATAACAGTACAGTTAATGATAAAATGAATATAATCAAATGAATTAATGACAGAGCTCCTAACATGTGCACCAACCATAAGGACAGCAGAGCTTGACCATTGTTCTCCGGGGATCACGACTATAATCAGCAGAAGTGTTGCATTTAATGACCGTACGATAAATTAAGGTTTTTCTTATGTGGTGTGTATTAAACTCTGTTGTATGGCAAGTGGAACCATATATTTATAACTCTGTTACACATTTTGTTCCGTACATTATTTTTTTTGCCCTGGAGCTAATCGTATCAAAACCATGCAGCACCAGAAGTCGCATTAATGGTGAGAATTTATTCCACTATCCATACATATTTTATGTATGGATAGTATAACAACGTTAATTTAAAAAAAACAAACTTTAATACCCTTTTTAATACTTCATTAAGATTCTATTGATCTCACAGAAATACATTTTTTTAAAAATGTGACTTTTGGCTCTTTCTGCTGAAAAGGTTCCTGACCCCTGACGGGAACCTTCAGGGGTCGGGAAAATAATAACAATTCCTTGTAAGTGGACATATTTGAAAATAATAACAATTCCTTGTAAGTGGATGACAAAGGCAAAGAATGCTGACACCATGATATTTACAAGTGTTTTTTAAGTGTGGTGCATTTGTGGTTCCCTCAAACATCTGAGTTAATGTAATGTAACCAAAGTTAATATGAGACTATGACGCATTTTACTTGAGATAAATGTCTTGCAACCCGGACTCAGAAAACACAGTCCAAAAAGAATGTAGGAGACTATTTTCACAGGTTTAGCAATAAATACCCACCAGGAATCTTTACAGATGGAAAATGTTAAGAAGTGAGATGTGTCGGTGTCATTATTCTACATGACAAAATCATGGCATTTTAACATGGGGGTGTAGACTATTTTGATGAGCTTTATTGCTGAACTAAAGACAGACGACAACCTTTAAGTAATTGAACTTTTTTTTATCTTAAAGGATTACAAAGGTGCCATTTCTCTGGACTGAAGCTCAGTGTAGCTTAAGTGAAAAGGGTGCGTATGGGAGATAAATATGAAAGAATCTCCAGGACATAAAAGTTATTTTAACATGGAATTACGAAAGAAGAGTTGGAGTAAGCTAAAGATGAAGAAACTGATGTATAAGTGCAGTAGAGGCCGTTTGGTCAGTGTTCCCATGCTTTGCATCAGGAAGGCTGTATTTCTTACACCATGACCATCGCTTAGCCCTTTCCTGGGGAAATCCGAGACAAAATTGAGAGAGGCTGCTGCAGGGAGGGTGAGGAGAACAGGAAAACTAGCCCTGGGAAGGAGATGGGGACAAGGGGGAGGGCATGTAACCTGGAGCAAGAAGAATCTGAAGTTTTTGGGAAAGATCAGTGAAACACATGTACAGGCAAGGAGAAGAAAAAACCTGAAACTCACATGCACGTACACCTTCTTTTTCCCAAGCCCTGTAACCGACTGTGGACATCCAAAAAATTGCCCCTAGAGTCTCCAGAGTATTTTGGCTGCAGATTCAGCTGGAATGCAGAGCTAATGCTGCGTTCCTCCACTCTCCAACCAGCCTCAGCTGTTAATCCAATGTTACGGCTGCTCTGTTGAGCCTGTTATAGAAATAATATTTGACGTTATGGCTTCTCAGCTATGCCTCTTTTAACAAACAATTCTTTCCACTATATCAAGTTTCCTATAAGCTATTACATTGGACACAAAACAAGGAATTTTGATACTGTGCTTTGCATGTGGGATATTTCTTTTTAACTATGGGAACCATTTAATCAGTTTTCAGAATGATTTTTACAATAAGGTTTACACTATGTGTAGATGTGTAATGGTAAAATATGCGAGAATTTGCGATTTGGGTGTTGTGGTTGCATACAGATCATCTAGTTAATTTTCTGTTCTCACCAGGGGGTGCTATAAATGCAGTATAATAATGCTTTGGCAGCAGGATCTTCCAGGGGATTCTGTTTGATTCGCCCGAATAAGGCTGTAAAGACTTGCACCTTCAGTTGGTTGGGTTCACCTTCACACTGCACTTTTGAAAGACCACACCAAATCGCTGTACAACAACTCACAATTTTAACAGCTACATGTTTTGGGGGCTAGATTGACCTGACTGAAACACGTCTCATCCATTTAACCGGACCAATCACAGAAATGCATCACCTTAAGCTACAAGCAGCCAAGACACTTAGTGGTCTTACCATATATCAATAAACGTCCTCACCTTCTCAATTCTTTATGTCTCTCCCTGAGATATTTTACAATTTCATTTTGTTTACCTCATCTTTGTGGATTTTGCCCTTCTTCAAGACTAGCAACTGCTGACTGGATATTTAAAGTGAATGTTATCATTGACGTGTCAGAGCCAGAACTGCTGCCCTCTCTCAGAGCAACAGTGCAAGGTTCCTGTTGATCTGTGTGGCTGTACATCACCCTTCTTAAAGGGCACTCTACAACAGTATTATTAAGAGGTCTAGAACTTTCAGGATTCCTGTGTCGACCTGCGTTACTGTCGCCCTCTACTGGAGGACAGCTGCACAGAGTCATACTTGAATGTTTTCTTTTACCTCAAGTCTGACCTTTTACCCCGTGCTCAAACAGATGTTCTAACTTTAGATGAATACTGACAGCCCTGCCTTGAATATTGCTCAAGCATTTCATTTTCTTTTTTATTATCTCAACAGTTTATTTTGTTCTCAAAATAATTCTCTCAAATCAGAATATTCAAAGAAAAACACCAAAAGAGTTTAAAAACTGTACCCAAAAGTGAAGAATGAGAGTAAAGTCCCACAGGTTTTATTCCTTGACGGTTTGACAGAGTTGAAAGGTCAGAGTGAAACTCCACCTCATCATTCTGTGTGTGTGTATGTGATCCCCCAGGTCTTGACCCTGCCGTGCTGAGAGACCAACTTCTGGAACTATGGAACTGGAAAGATCTGCAGTCGGTCAGTGACTTTCACAGTACATATCAGTTGCACACGCAATATTCACTGGGTGTCTTGTTTACAAAAGATAGCAGGACTGAGTCTTTGTGTGTGCGTGTGTGTCCAAGTCTGAGTAACAGTGGCACAGGAAGGAAGAGGAGGCGGGAGAAGGACTGCAGGACTGGCATGTTTTAAATGAGGCTCCACGCACCGAGGGCGAATGTGTGCATGCGTGTTTTAATGAGGAAACCAGAGTGTCTGTCAGTAGGAAGGAAGGAATTTGTGTTGCACTGAATGAACTTGAGATCTGTCTGAGGAGGATATTGAGAGGATAACATCTGTTTTGCAAATTAAGACGCAGTGTGAAGCTTTCTCACACAGATATTATTTTTCTCCTGTAGGAAATGTGTAATGCCAGAGTTTGCAGTCAGGCCAAGACCCAGAGTGTGTCATAATCCTCTGTCTTTGGGGTCAAAAGGGGGAGATGTCAGATCAACGCTGCAGTTGTTTAAAAAAAAAATTGGAATTGCAAAGTTTATTTTGAATATGATATAGAAAAGGTTTACAACCTAAATATTAGACATAAAATAGTAGGTGAATAGTAATATGAAAAATAAAATAAAATGTGGTTGTACAACTTAAACTCAATTCTATAAACAAATGAATGAAGTGAAAGAGAAGCACAGTAGATTAATCATGATCAATCACTGCTGCTTTGTGATTAATCTGATTAAAAAATCAATTTGGCGGAGAGCCCTGATATATATAGAGATGTGGTGCTGAAGGTACGGTACATAAGCTGACATTCAGTGAGTGTAAAGAGAGCTACATTAATCCAATGAGGGAAAAATCTTGTTAAAAAATCAATTTGGTGGATAGCCCTGATATATATAACCAGGAAATCAAAGTTTTATTTTATCATTTTTAACGATATACTGGTTCAGGATTTGTTTGAAAATAATTCCAGAGCACATTTTCCTTTTACTATTGTATATTTACATTCAGTTTCAGAACAAGTATAATTCACACATTAACCACACGTGTTTTGTATGGATAATTTGAAATGTCAGGTTTGGCAGGAAAATTCACACATTGATACCAACAAATGTGGCCTCATCACAGATAGCGATTTAGCAAAAATAGAGTAACAAATAGTAATAAAAATAACGTCTTAACTGCAACGTCACTTTCATCACAGTTCCGATGTGTGGCTCTCCAAGGATTTCCAAAGCTCTCTCAGCCTCTGGAGGACTTGCTTACAATCCTGGAGGGTTGTTCAGGCAAACAGAAGGGTCGGAGCAGCACCGTTGGCAGTCAGGTCCTCATGGAATTCCTGACCTGGATTAAAGAACAACCTCAGGTACAGAATATCTGTTAAAGACAGCCCCTGAGTCAGTGCTTACTCTTGTGGTCCAGTCTGATTCACCTTTAGCAGACTTAGAATTATGGGTATATCTATGTGCAAAGACGTCCTATTTATTCATAGAATGTATTACCTTTAAATAATTTCTCATTCCCTAAAGACCAACTAGATCACAAAAATAATTCTACTCTATTCAAAATAAATCTAAATTCCTACAATTTGTACAAAGTATGTGATATATGTTATGCAAAACATATGATTATTTGCTACATTAAACATTAAATTAAACATTGTTGTAGTAGTTCAGAAAAATCTGGGATATTATGGACAACTATGGACATTTAAAGAGAACTAAAGCCCGAACTGTGTGCCAATTTCCCATCCTGCAGTATGTGCATATGTAACACATGTTAATCCACCGTTGGACCAGCCAATATTTGTTTTAAACTATTTCCATGTTTTTAATTTTTTTCCCCCCTTGAAGGTGACTCTGAGTTCGCTTCCAGAGCAGGAAGCCCTGTCGCTACAGCATCGTGCTCTGGGTTTGCTAACAGACACTTATCCCAGCTTTGTAGAGAACCTTATAAATATCTACCAGCTCCACTCCTTGGACCCATCTGTACTCCGGCTGCACATTGTGAAGTTGCAGGGTCTCGGCTACTACAAAGAGGTGATTGTCTCTGTTTTTGCAACAGATTTGCAACACATTTTGTCTGTTGGTAGAAAATTATGTTTATTTAACTCTGTTCATGATGTTAGAGTTAAAGATGCAGATATTTTTTAATGGAGGCTGGACTATACAGGATTAGTAATGAGTGGTAATAGAGAAGATGAACAGTTCGATAACAAATTATTGCCGATAAATGAAATGAATTAATCTCTAATGTAATGATAATTTTGCATATATTTCGCTGCATCATGTTTGTGAGCGACAGCAGCTCCCAGTAATGATGACATGGTGTGGATTAGAGGGCTGACTATTTTAAAGAATCGTTCACAAAGCAGCTGTTGCATCCCTTGTTGTCAGATTTGCTCTTGATTGTGCTGCTTTGACCGCATGTGAACAACAGTCACTGACGTATGTGTCGGAGGCAACTGAGCTTAAGCTAGCTTGCCTTTGGGGTAATGTGGGTGGGGGCCAAAGGGAGACATGGGAGGGGGACAATTGGCACTGTTGTGCAGCATGGGGAAACTGGCCCTATTGTGACTTATTGTTGTTGTTTTGTTAAGTTTAGTAGCTTTTCTAACATTGTCCTCTGATACAGTAAAAGCATCCAGACACACGTTTTCACTCCAGCTGTTAGCTCTTAGCTCAATGTTAAGGGCTTTACTGTTGAGACTGGAGGCTGCCTCCTTGGTGTAGAAGCCTTTGTGCACTTATTGGTCAATGTATTGCTTTGAATAACATAATTAAACAAATATAAATGAACACATTATCAGACAATAATTTGACAAATCTGATATTATCATTTAGCTGTATTGTATTCAGCAGCTGTGATAGAGGCAAATGAGTCTGTGATGACCTCTGGAGGAAGCAGATGAAAGAAAACAAATATGAATTTATGGAAAATATGTTTTTGTGTTTATCAAAAGTTGGCTTTGTGTATTCTAAAAAAATAAAACTTTATTTATGTTTCTCACAGGCCATTGTGCTGAGCACTAAGCTAAAGTTACAGAATGAAGTCAACATGGAGGAGGTGAGATGACATCTGTGCATCTGACATACTCAAAAGAAAACATTTCAATACTTCATATATTCATTGTATGAACTGTTGTGAATAATTCTTCCCTGCAGATTTGTGTCCCGTTAATCCTGCAGGACAAGCTGTCAATGGTGGAGATGTTCGTCACAGGTCACCGTGATCTAGAAGAGCAGCTGGTGACACTGTTGGACTCGTGGTGCCATCCAGGCTTCACTGTAGATGAGATCAGAAGGTATGAAACCCCCAAAAAGCTCCATGAGAATGAATGCTGTGTATTTGTATCATTGTGTCCATCCTAATGACTGTGGGTGTGTTTTTTCCTGTAGACGTTACCCTCGCCTCTTTCAGTCCAAACACTACATGGGGGTAATTCAACCCAAAGTTCTCACCAAACACGTCCTACGGCTAGTGGAGAAATTCAACATTGACCAAGGTGTGTGGTGATTCAATGTGAATGTTCCTCGGTCAGTCAGGAAGAACTGATTCTGATCTTGTCTTTTTGACTCAGGCATGTGTTCAAATGCTCTCCGCAAGAGGAGGCTGGACACGTTACGTTTCCTGATGTATAAAAGGTTTGGGGAGGTAAGGAGTGTGAATATACATGTGGAATTAGCCAGATGAATGAAGTTAAGAGTTTTACTATAACTGATATATATATATATTATATGTTGCCGTTATTTGTCTCTCTGTTCCAGCGGTGAATTGTACATTGTACATTGTTCTCACGTTCAAGAATGTTGATTTTTCACAATTATGATGATTGCGATAAATCCACAGTTACCGTGTAACAATTACGTAACACAATAATTTGACAGCCACACATAAAAGAGTTAACATGATATTATCAAATATAAACAAAGAACTTGCATGGACTTGGCCTTTGAAGATTGTGGTATGTACAGTTTATATCACACTCTTAAACTCAGAGCTCAGTGACTGCTGGTGAATGAGTTTTCCCAGGGGATCAATCTCAGTCTCTTTGGCTCATATATGGGCTTATGTTACTGGTATCTTGAATGTGAAATGATATTACAGTTAAATTGTGGGTTAGAATCAGTATGAAGTTACGTTTTCCCACAGTAAACCAATATTAGCTTTGTATTTTACGAGTAAAAATATTTGTTTACCTTTAACCTTTTTTTAACTGTGTTTTCGGTTCCATAGTGTAACGGTTAGCACACCTGCCTCGGAAGCAGAGAGTCCTGGATTTGATTCCCAGAGGAACCACATGCTTGGCACTTGAGATCAACATAGTACAAATTTATTTTCTTTTTCTTTCTTTTTCCTTCCAGAAAAGTATGACAGAGGAGAACTGGAGTGACCACGTACATGTATGTGTCTCTTACATTTATTCACCATGTGCAAATTGGCTAGATTTTATATTTACTGGGTGTATTATTTCTGTTTAGTTTGTAGTAGCAGAAGACCTAGAATTACAGGTGAAGCTAGTGGAGCTGTTGGTGGATCACCACAGCCTGGAAAAAGCCTCTCAGGTGTCACTAAGATACAAGATTCCCCGTAACCGCCTTCCCATAGGTGTATGGGAGAAGCAGCAAAGTCTGCCTCAAAGTCTACAGTAAGTGAGCCAGAATATTCTTCATCCTTTTGTACCAAAGAGGTCACTTAAAGATTATGTTAATTACATTTTCCCTATTATTTCATTTGGCTTATATTATCCTTTTAGAGTATATTTTTCATATATTTATGATAATATTTTTAACAGAAAGAAATTAGATTCTGAGGAGTGGACGCCATCTGAGCTTCACCGTCAGAAGTTCTACCAGGCTCCACTCGCCAAGGAGAAAGTTCACATTGTGAACACGCCAGAAGCTCTGCAGAGATGTCGAGTTGTGGTACTGAAGGTACGGTACATAAGCTGACATTCAGTGACTGTAAAGAGACCTACATTAATCCAATTAGGGAAAAATCTTGTTACAAAAACAGGGAGCAGAGCTTTTACGGCAGTACATGTATTATTTATTTATGATTTCATTAAAATGTTTGTACTATATGTGTCGATGTTTCTCTACTTAACTACATAAACCATGTGTTCTCAAACGAGTGGTTAAGGTGTAAACCATTGTTTATTGGGTAGATGTTTACTCATCAGCCCTTCCTTGTTCTTTCCTAGGACGATGCTGTAGTTGGGGTTGACATGGAGTGGCAGCCTACGTTTGGTTGCAGCTCAGCTCAGCAGGTTGCCCTGATACAGCTGGCGGTTCAGGACCACGTGTTTTTATTGGACCTTTGTGCCAGTGACTTCTGTCACCACCCAGATACAATTAGTTTTGTCAGGAGCTTGTTTTCTCAGAACAATGTCCTAAAGCTTGGTAAGTTAAGTGTAACAAATGACACTACGACAGTCTTATTAGAGAATGTTTAGTCCCTTTTCTGTTCTCTAAATGTAGGTTATGGTATGACTGGTGATCTCAAGTGCCTGTTGACCACCTGGCCGCAGCTTTCAGAGGAGCCACTGAAGATGGAGGGTGTGCTGGATCTCCTCAGAGTACATCAAAAGGTACAAGAATCTGATTATTCTAATAAATAGTACATTTATTCTGTTTTTGGTTCACATTCGATCAACACATTTAGAAACGTCTTTCAAAAAAACAGATGTAAAATCTCTGATGAAACAGTTTGGACCCATGGTTTGCCACTGGGCAACATTTGAGCATAATAATTGGTACAAGTAATATATATGTAATATATATTTGTTTTAAAAGACATTGGTTTCCATTTTATTTATTAGTTCATCTCTTCTACTGGTCCTTTTTATGGTCACAGTGAGAGCCAATCACAGTAGGTCTAGGACCGTGGTACCATTTGCCCTGAACAGTTCTCCATTCCTATACATTATATACCTATATATTATACATTCACATCCATAACTGAATCCTGAATTAAGAGTGAAAAAGTTTTGCTCAACACACTACAGCCCAGTCAAGACTGGGAATCAAACCAGCAATCCTCTTATTAATCTCCTCTCATATTCTCTTGTAATTAAGCATTTCTCCATAAACTTAAAAAAAAGTACATGCATGTTTACAGCGTTCTCTATTTTTGCTCAATGTTTAAAAAAAACCAACACATATTTAAACAGTGATTCCTCAAACATCAACAGCAGCAGAAGCAGAGGTTTTGGAAACTCCTGCTACACTGGACTGGTGACAACTTTCCTGTCATTACAGTAAATATTTCAGTGCTTTGTTTTAGTCTTGGACCCATAACACTTTACTGTGGCCCAGTATTTAGTGTTGGAAGTACATGTAGCTGAACCCTTGGTCTCTGAGGGGGGGTGTGTGTGGAAACAGCAACCAGGGCTAATAAGTGATGAGGTTTCTTCACCATCTGCTGGAGCAGACTGCGTGCTGCA